>NW_007252210.1:100328-122141 GCF_000164805.1 Carlito syrichta | reverse complement strand
AAAAAAAAAAAAAAAAAGAAAGAAAGACAAGGACCCAGATGAGACAAAAGGTGTTGTATAATATACCACAACCACACAACTTTTTTTTTTTTTTCAGTTTGAGTTTGAGTCAGAGTCTCACATTGTGACCCAGGCTGGAGTGCAGTGACAATGCTCACAGTCAACCACAGCCATGACCTCCTGGGCTCAGGCGATCTTTCTGCCTTAGCTTTCCAAGTAGCTGGAACCACAAGCATGTGCCAACATGCACGGCTGATTTTTTGTTTTTAAATGTGGGATACAATTCAGGGTTAGGCATACAAATGTTCATTTTGTAGGTACCCTTGTTTTTTTGTTTGTTTGTTTTTTTGAGTTGGAGTCTCACTTTGTTGCCCAGACTGGAGTGCAGTGGCTGCTCCCGGCCACCGCAGCCTCGACCTGCTGGGCTCCGGCGATCCTTCCGCCTCGGCCTTCCAAGTAGCCGGAATTACAGGCATGCGCTACCACGCCCGGCTGATTTTTTGATTTATTGTAGAGATGAGGTCTCCGCTGCCCAGGCGGGTCTCGAACCCGCGGGCTCAGGCAATCCACTCACCTCAGCCTCCCAAAGGCGTGGGATTACAGGCTGAGCCACCGAGCCCGGCTCTGATTTTTTTTTATATATTGTAGAAATGAGGTCTCTCCACGTTGCCCAGGCTGATATTGAACATGCAAGCTCAGGCAATCCTCTCACCTCCACCTCCCAAAGTGCTGGGATTACAGGCTTGAGCCACCACATCCAGCCCTCTATAACTTTTTTTAACAAAAGAAAATGAACTGAAGAATTATTTTCTGGCAGGATGGGGTGACTTATACCTGTAATCCCACTGCTTTGGGAGGCCAAGGGGAATAGAGTGCTTGAGGCTAGGATTTCAAGACCAGCCTGGGCAAAATAGCAAGACCTTATCTCTCTAAAAAAAAATTTTTTTTTAATTAGCTAGATGTGGAGGGCATACCTATAGTCTACTTGGAAATCTGAGGTAGGGCAAAAATCCAAGAGTTATGATCACACCACTGCATTCCAGCCTGAGTGACAGAGCAAGACCTTGGCTCTAAAAAATAAAAATGAATTTTAAAATTAAAAAAAGAAATCTGGGTGTGGTGGTTCATGCCTGTAATCCCAGCACCTTGGGAGGCAGAGGTGAGAGGATTGCCTGAGTCCTAGGGTTTGAGACCAGCCTGGGCAACTTGGCAAGACCTCGTCTCTACAATAAATCAAAAATTAGCCAGGTGTGGTAGCGTGTGCCGTAATTCCAGCTACTTGGAAGCCTGGAGCGGAAGGATCACCTGAGCCCAGCAGGTCGAGGCTGCGGTGGCCAAGAGCGTGCCATTGCACTTCAGCCAGGGCAACAAAGTGAGACCGCCCCCATTCAAAATAAATAAATTAATTAAATTTTTAAAAATATTTTTCTCTTTCCAGTTAGAAAAAGTTGCTTCTATGCAAAGGGCCCAGGATAGTCAGCCAGAGAGACCAAGAGTGTAATAATAAACAATCTGGGAGACTGGCATGACCCGGAAGAGACTGCATGTTTGGCCTCTTCCTGGCCAGAGTCCTTCCTCCCGACAGGCTCCTTCCCTCCCTCAGGGAGATGTGCTAGCAGGCATCGAATGCTGAGGACAGGAGGGAGAGGAGGAAAGAGACAAGCATCACGCAGAGTGGATGTTGGCCTCTAAATTAGAAATGCAAGACCTACTCGCTCAACTTTAAATAAGAGCATTGCCATTATTCCGAATCTACCCAAACATCTAAGCCTAAGCAGCTGTCACAAAGTTGTGTCTGGCAACAGTTTTCTCAAAATGTCTTTATTTTCCAACTACTGATATTAATGAATGAGGGTGCTGTGTGCTTTCTAGTATATAAAGCCCTTTTACAACAGGAAAATCTGGTGGACAGCATTTATACATTTTGAAATGAGGAATTCACTGAGACAGGGCAAGTGACCCGAGTCCTCGTCCTTCTCAGTGACCAAGCTTAAGCTGAGTTGAGATTGTAAGGCATGTTGCAAGGATCGGTGTACATAATCTTCCTTGATGTGCTTCTAGGGACTCATAGAGAACAAAGGAGCAGTTGATGTCTTCCTGTCCCAAATTCTGTTTCTAAGACGTGTATACTGAGCTGCAGACTTTACACTTACCCTTGGGCACCTCAGACTCCGCAACTTGAACCGAAAGGAGTACTTCCCTCAACCTCCACAGCAGCGAGTAACCTGTCATACAGGTCATTCTTCAGTCCACGCTCCTCCAAGGCAGGGCATCAAGTATCATGCCCCACAGACTCTGTATAAGTTCTTAACCTAACCAATGGCTTCACAAACAATTGCTGCTGCTTTAATAAGGACCATCAAGCTCTAGTCCAGATTATTATTTAGGCAAAGGCTTTAGAGACAGGTTTCTGCCTGTGTTGGCCAGGTTGGTTTCCAACTCCGGGACTCAAGAATGCTACCACTGTGGTCACCGGAGTAGCTGGGATTACAGGCATGCCACCACATGCTAGCCCTAACCAAACACCAACCAAAACCCCAACCCTAACCCTAACCACAACTGCAACCCTAACCCTAACCTCAACCCTAACCCTAACCCTAACCCTAAGCCCAACCCCACCCCAACCACAGCTTGGAGTATCCTAATAGCGTGTCAGTTAGTCTTCTCCCAATTTGCAGGCCTCAACTCTTTAAAAGCTGGACACCTTGCAGGATGTAAAGATCTGTGGCCCCAACTTTTATGACATACCTAACAGTCTGACCTTTGTGATAACCAAACGCACAGCAGCACCTACCAGCGAGTGTGGCAGTGTCATGGGCGCTCCCCTGGCCTTGAGTATGACTGTTGTAGGAGGACTCACTAAAGGATGCGAATGACTTCATAAGATAAATCCCACTCCTTGAATTGGCCCCTGGCCATCTCTGCAGGATCATTTCTGTAAAGTCTTTAAGAACCCCCCTAGTTATGTTCAGGTTTCAAGATCTAGAGGCAATCTCATCTGCTTTTCTAGGAATTAGGTAAACTCTTGAGGTTGACAGGGTTGAGTAGGGCCAAGCACAATGTGTTTTTTTTTTTTGTTGTTGTTGAGTCAGTCTCACCCTGGAGTGCAGTGGCATGCTCACGGCCACTGTAGCCTCAACCTGCTGGGCTCAGGGGATCCTTCCACCTCAGCCTTCCAAGTAGTTGGAACAACAGGCATGCACCACCAAGCCTGGCTAATTTTTTTGATTTATGGTAGAGACGAGGTCTCACCAAGTTGCCCGGGCTGGTCTTGAACTCCTGGGCTAAGGCAATCCTCTTGCCCCGGTCTCCCAAAGTGCTGTGATTACAGGTGTGAGGCACTGCACCTGGCCTCTGTTAACACAAAGTTACAAAGCAACCTCACTAGTAACTGTAGATCACTACAGTAAAGATTTTTTTAAAGTAATGTAATGGAGTCTTGCTGTTTTGCCCAGACTGGACTTGAACTCCAGGGCTCAAGGGATCCTGCTGTCTCAGCCTCCAGAGTAACTGGGACTAGAGGCAGGTGTCACACTTGAGAAAATGCCTGTTATGCTTAGGTGACCAAAAAAAGGCATTGCTTTCTTTCTTTTTTTTTTTTTTTTTGTTTAAAGTCATACTATGTCACCCAGACTGGAGTGCAATGGCACGTTCATGGCTACTGTAGCCTCAACTTCCTGGGCTCAGACGATCCTTCTACCTCAGTCTCCTGAGTAGCTGGCACTGCAGGTGCATGCCACCACGCTTGGCTAATTTTTTGTAGAGACAAGGTCTTGCTATATTGCCCAAGCTGGTCTCAAACTCCTGGGCTCTTACCTCCATTTCCCAACGTGTTGGGATTACAGATGTGAGCCACCGAGCCTGGCTTCATAGTGTTGTTTGACTGTAGGTCGGAAGCCTTCCATTCCAGAGAGGGTCCTGCCCCATACCCAGAAGGAAGGAACGCATGCCCAGAGAAGCCAAGAAGAATCTAGACATGGACAGACCTTGCTGGGTTTCCCCCTCAGTCTATTAGCATTAGGTCTTAGCCTTTTGTCCAATCATATTTCTGCGCAGCTTTTTATACTTTGTAGATCTAAGTCAAAAAATGGACAACTTCCCCTATATCTTTGGGTCTTCAGTCTGAAGGCTCTGGTGTGCATGTTAATAAAATATGTATGCCTTATTAAAATAAATAAAATTTAAACTGTTTAAAAAAATAGTCATGTAGATTTAGATTTACGTGACATTGGGTTTGTGTTCAGGTCCAAGCTATTACTACTTGGGAATCCTTGGACTGTGTCCTAGTCCTTTCTGTTTATTTTTTTGAGTTGGAGTCTTACTCCAACACCCAGGCTGGAGTGCAGTGGCATGCTCATGGCCACCCCAGCGCCGACCTGCTGGGCTCTGGTTAAGCCTTCCGTCTCAGCTTTCTAGGTAACCGAACTACAGGCACATGCTACCATATCTGGCTAATTTTTTTGGTTTGTTGTAGAGATGAGGTCTCGCCAAGTTGCCCGGGGTGGTCTTGAACCCATGGGTTCAGGCAATCCACTCGCCTCAGTCTCCCAGAGTGCTGGGATTACAGGCTAAGCCACTGAGCCCAGCTGTCCTTATCCTTTTTTTTTTTTTTTTTTGAGTTGGAGTCTCACTCTGTCGCCCAGACTGGAGCGCAGTGGCCGCTTCCGGTCACTGCAGCCTCGACCTGCTGGGCTCCGGCGATCCTTCCGCCTCAGCCTTCAAGTAGCCGGAATTACAAGCATGCGCTACCACGCCCGGCTGATTTTTTGATTTATTGTAGAGATAAAGTCTCGCTGCCCAGGCGGGTCTCGAACCTGCAGGCTCAGGCAATCCACTCACCTCAGCCTCCCAAAGGCGCAGTATTACAGACTGAGCCACTGAGCCCGGCCAAAATGTTTCTAACAATGAACAAAATGGTTCTTGATTGGCATTTCAGAGATCTGTGTGACTATCCAAAAACTGGACACAAAACTCTTTATTTTGGGGAGCCAGAGGTCAGGTAGAAGCTTTATGAGATTCTAATTCAAGGAGCCCAGAACCCCAAAAGGGTCACTGACAGAGATTTCTGTGTACTCACACCCACCCCCAGATACTTTCATTCCAAACTCGTGATGCTTGATGCTTCTGTGGACAGCGCCACAAAGGGTGGCCAAGTAAGTAGTTAAAAGTGTGGCTGAAGCATATGATACACATTGCAACAGCAAAGAGAAAAGCAATCAAAACCGAAGCAAGGTGAAGTTACAGAAAGAAAACCCATGCCATTGAATTAGATTGCATTTTATTTAAACGAAATTTTACCCCAAAACAGAATGAGGAATCAAATATTGACCCAGACTAGAGGTAACTGCTAGGCTTGAAGCTTATACTGAAAGCTAAAATTTCCAGCCCTTGACTACGCTAGTTCCAAACACCAAAGGAAATATCGGAACAACGTATATCTATGTACAGAGAGGCAACTCATGGATACTGTATGCAAAATCACCTGAGGGGAACAGTCTAAAGTCCTCAATTACAAGTGACAAGTTGACAAGTCTTGAATTGCTTTCTATTGTACACGGCTCTGTTGTCATGCCAAAATAGCAAAATGTAGGCACTTGCTCTAACTTCTGAAGTTTACATCAGATTATTCTGAAGTTTACATCAGATTATTAAGTTAACAGCAGCTTCAGAATTATAAAACAGAATTGTATTTCACGCCACTGTTGGTGTTCCTCTTGTGCAGAAAACAATGTTGCTCAATAGACACACAGAGCTGGGACAGCAGTAACCCAGGGCACATTCAGATATTAACACAAAACGCAGAGTCATGAAGCAGCTACGCATGAAATCTCAACTAGGATGGTCAGAAACCCCCTGGCCACAGGTGGTCAGAAAAGACAAACATATATGGCATGAGGATGGAATTGAAACCAAAAAAATCAGTTTTCTACCAACTACCCAAATGTTTAATCTGTTCAAAACAACACAAAGTTTCTGCCAGAGAGGGGAAGTTACAAAATAGCTGTCATTTCTAATACTTTGCATCTTTTTTTGAGTTAGGGTCTTACTCTGTTGCCCAGGTTGGATTGTGGTGGCATGATCATGGCTCACCGCAGCCTCGACATCCTGGGCTTGGGTGATCCTTCCACCTCAACTCCGGAGTAGCTGGGACTATAGGTGCAAGTCTCTTTACCTGGCTAGTTTTTTTTGTAGAGATGAGGTCTCACTATGTTGCCCAGGCTGGCCCAGTACTTTTTAGTTGACCTTCAAAAATGGATACCAATTCTTGGAT
Source organism: Carlito syrichta (assembly GCF_000164805.1). Lineage (NCBI taxonomy): Eukaryota > Metazoa > Chordata > Mammalia > Primates > Tarsiidae > Carlito > Carlito syrichta. Next base: position 115,870 of record NW_007252210.1, on the reverse strand, counting down.
TTAAGTCTCGGTTGGCCAAAAAAAATAGTAATAATTTTTATAGTTTTTTTCTTTTTCTTTTTCTTTTTTTTTTTTTTTTTTTGAGTTGGAGTCTCCTTCTGTCGCCCAGACTGGAGTGCAGTGGCCGCTCCCGGCCACCGCAGCCTCGACCTGCTGGGCTCCGGCGAGCCTTCCACCTCAGCCTTCCAAGTAGCTGGAACTACAGACGCGCGCTACCACGCCCAGCTGATTTTTGATTTAATGTAGAGATGAAGTCTCGCCAAGTTGCCCAGGCAGGTCTCGAAGCCGTGGGCTCAGGCAATCCACTCACCTCAGCCTCCCAAAGGCGTGGGATTACAGGCTGAGCCACCGAGTACAGTTTAATAATTAAGCACAGGTGGCTATTATATATATATATTTGATAACAACTTCTAAAAGGCTTTTAGATGTTTTCCAACCATAAGACCATACCCTGTTGTCATGAAGTATCTGACTAATATGGCCAATCATTTATGTAGTCAGGTTTGCTGGCACAATAGAAACTACCTTCAATTTTAACAGCAAATGTTCAGAACAACACAAGGTGCCTTCTAGCACATTCTGCTAAAATTAGGCTTTATAGAATGTTATGCTTTAAAAGTCATTAATTGGCAGCAGAAATTTAAATTCTCAAACTGAAGTACTGAGTTTGAGAAAAATTTAAGAAGCTATATGCCAGGCTAGGTCTATACGTGAAAAAGTAGAACTTTGGAGTGGACTAGTGACACTGTTCTTTGAGTGACAATTGTCTGAGAAAATCCTTTATGTATTAGAAAGACTCATTATTTTGACATTTAAAAAAACTTTTCCAAGATCACTTTTTAGGCAAGGTATCTTTACTATTAACTCTTCTTAAAGTTAATAGTGATTTAAAACCAAAAATATTAACACAGGAAATAGACATTTTCAGGAACTACCGGTAGACTTATACCAGAATGTCACTCTGAAAAAAAGCCACTGGTTTCTTTCAGCAAAAGCATCTCTGCCATGACTTCCTCTGAATGTCCAACTCAAATAGTGTGCAGTGAAGTTTTCATGCAGTGATTACATTTAAAAAGTTCTCATTTATCAATCACTATCTTATCATCATCTTCACATTCCTTTTTTTTTTTTTAAGGTAGGGTCTTGCTTTGTTGCCCAAGCTAGAGCGCAGTGGTCCAATTCTGGCTCACTGCAGCCTTGACCTCCTGGTTTCAGGCAGTCCTTCCACCTCAGTTCCAAGTAGCTGGAACTACAGGCTAAGGTTTTCTGTGTGTGTGTGTGTGTGTGTGTGTGTGTGTGTGTGTGTGTAGAAACGAGGTCTTGCTATGATGCTCAGGTTGGTCTCAAACTCCTGGGCTCAAGTGATTCTCCCACCTTGGCCTCCCAAAGTGCTGGGATGACAGGCGTGAGCCACCATGCTCAGCCCATCTTACCATTCAAATGCAGTAAACATATGCCCCAGGCTTCCTAAGATCTAATAAAACCAGCAAATCTAAACGAAGCAAACGTTTTATTTAAAATCAGTCGTCAAATCACAATTTACCGAAATGAATGTAATGCAACATTGTTCTTAAAAGAAAAGGAACAAATATGGCACAGACACAATCCAACATCTATCAAAATACCATTTGTAAAGAACCTGACTTACTTCATGCTGTGTGTGAATGCAGCCCAGCATTTAAGAGGAGAATCAAAAACCTATGAGTCAATTCTTTCCTTCTTTGTAACATGAAAAACAGTTCGCTACTTTGCCCCAGGATCAAGCATACTCACTAGTCCAAACAATCACAACAAGTAGAACAGACTTAAAAAATTAATCTGCTCCTGAACTTCTTTCTCACCTCCACTGGGCTAGAAAGAAACATTTTCCAGTAACGCTGGAACATTCTGCACGTTTTAAAATGCTTTTTATCTTTAGCACACTGTGCATAGTGGAAAAGTGACCAATTTCAGAGTGCTACTAAGCTCGGACCTAATCGTTAGTGAATTTAAAAATAAAAACTGTACCTTCTAATCAGGAATGTTATTTCTAGGAAGCACTGTTTTTCATAGGTTATAATCGAGGCTTAAAGCTCCCCAAGGCTTCCCCCATGGCTGCAAGCCCCCTCGTATATTGGGTGATACAAAAAAGCATGAACTAACCTGCACATTTCCTTAAACATTAAGAAAAAATATACAATAGATACAGAAAGAGGACTATGTAAAACATATATATAAATACATAAAGAACGACACTCCAGTTTGAGAAGGAGAACTAGATATTGCCATCTCCAGTTCCAGGTTGAGAATTCAGGACTGAATCAGAAACATTATATGGTATCAAGAGAAGAGGAAACAGTACATGGCTATAGCTCCTGATGCAGCCTCAGGATTGTCAGGGGCTCTCTGGAAATGAGATCAGTGGATGTGTCTGCTCTCCGGGGCTCAAAGTTCTGAAACATTGATCTTGAGTCTCAGCAGCAGCCGCGTTCAATTTCTTCTACAACTTGTCTTCACAGTCGGACCTCGGACAGACAGTGAGCTTAACTATAGAAGAGTAAGAGTCAAGAGTAAATAAAACCTCCCTCTTTTCCCCTATTTATTTTTATTCTTTCTTTATGTATTTATTTTTCGAGTTGGAGACTCACTGTCACCCAGGCTGGGGTGCAGTAGCATGCTCATGGCCACCACAGCTTCGACTTGCTGGGCTCAGGTGATCCTTCCTTCCATCTTAGCCTTCCAAGTAGCTGGCACTACAGGCATGTACACACCTGGCTAATTTTTTTTATCTATTGTAGAGACGAGGTCTCACCAAGTTGCCCAGACTGGTCTTGAATCCCTGGTCTCAGGCAATCCTCTCGCTTTCACCTCCCAAAGTGCAGGGATTACAGGCACGAGTCACCACACCTGGACCCTTATTTATTTATTTACTCATTTATTAGAGATAGGGTTCTCACTCTGTTGTCCAGGCTGGAGTGCAGCACTGTGATCATAGCTCACTGAAGCTCTGAACTCCTTGGCTCAAGCTATTCTTTTGCTTCAGTCTCCCAGGTAGCTGGGGCTACAGACATGCGTCATCATGTCTGGCTAATTTTGTTTTACTCTGTAGAGATGAGGTCTCACTATACTGCCGAGGCTAGTCTCGAACTCCTGGGCTCAAGCAATCCTCCTGACTCAGCCTCCCAAAGAAATGGAATAAGAGGCATAAGCCACCGTGCCTGGTTTCTCTCTCATTTTTTTTCTTTGAGTTAGAATCTCACTTCGTCACCCAGGCTGGAGTGCTGTGGCACACTCACGGCCACCATAGGCTCGACCCGCTGGGCACAGGCATTCCTTCAGCTTCATCCTTCCAAGTAGCTGAACTACAGGCATGTGCCACCACGCCCAGCTTATTTTTTGGTTAACTGTAGAGATGAGGTCTTACCATGCTGCCTAGGCTGGTCTCGAACCCCTGAGCTGAGACAATCCTCTCGCCTCTGCCTCCCAGCATGCTGAGATCACAGGTATAAACCACTGCACCCAGCTTCTCTCATTTATTAACAACAGAATAGTTGCAAGCATGAACTGCTGCAATTGGGAGCCCTAATGATACCACAGTTCAACTCCGTTTTTTAAAAAAAGTAAGATGGGAGGGTGCATAGTGTATTATGCTCGACTGCCACAAAACGAGGGGCTGTGGTCTCCTGACACAATCAGGGTAAGCCATCCATACATTGGGATATTCCAGAAATGCTTGTTACTACTGCTGGGAAAAAAATCTATTTCTTCCTAAAGAGCTAAAAATTGTATTTCAAGCAGTTTAATATAAACTTACTTTGGCCACTAGCTATTAATAATAAAAATAAAAATTCAGCCAGTACTTTGGGAGACCGTAATGGGAGGATTGCTTGAACCCAAGAGCTCTAAACCTGCCTGGGCAACATAGCGAGACATCATCGCTACAAGAAATAAATTAACCAGGTGTGGTGGTGCATGCCTGTAGTCCCAGCTACTGGGGTTGCAGCAGTGGAAGGATCACTTGCGCCCAAGAAGTCAAGGCTGCAGTGAGCCAGGATGATGCCACCGCACTCCAGCCTGGGACAGAGTGAAACCCCAACTAGGGGGAAAAAATCAACAAACTAGTGGATGTGGAGTGAGCACAGTGTATTTTTTATGCCTGAGCCAAGCACACACACCCCTTTATCTTCTTCTAAAGTAGTCACACTATGGGCAAGATGAAGCCATTATTTTCACAACATCAAAAAGACTCAATGGCATTTCAGTGACCAAAACCAATGAAACGTTCCTAGACCTTTTAGCATTGTTGACAGTTATTTCCCCAACTGAAGGTTCTGCATAAAATCACAAATTATCTGAATTCCCAATGGCTTCACAAAGTGTGTGCCATCTAATGGCATAAAGGAGAAAAATGGTCTTAGGAGCAAAGGAAGCTTACTTGCATGATGTTTTAGGATTCTGTAAGTTCTGACGTTGTTGGCTCGCTCTCCTGTTTCTGCACCTCCTCCTGTGTTGAGGTTCTGGTCTCTTTATCTGGCTCACTGTGCACCTTTCCTTCCTGAAACTTGACTTCCTGGGCCTCTGCCTTCCCTGTTCGTTTTGGGCCATTTGTATCTGGAGAATCTTTGGCTGCGCCTCCTGAGGCATCGGTGTCTTCCAGGGCTGAGTTTTGCTTCTCAGGGCCATGAACACCATCTCTTTCTTTATCTTCTTTGGATTCAAAGAGCGACTTCTCCTTCATTTCTCCTAACGTGGCACAACCATCGTCTTCTGGCCCAGACTGTGTTCCAGTTCCATCTCCCTCTTCCTTGGATGGGAGAATTACCTCTTCCAGCTGCTGGTCATTTACGCTGGAACTTTCTACCTCAGCGGTTATGCTCTTCTCTGAAGCGTCACTTACATCTTTGGAAATACCAGAACGTGCCTGTTCTACCACGGTGAGCTCTGACTCCTCTTTGGCTGCAAAAGTGTGTGTTTCATCCAGTGCAGAGGCCTCATGTTTGCTGTCTTCTTCCTCTGCTTCCTGTTCAGCTCTCTGGGTATCAGCTTTCATCGGGGGAGCCTGTATCTGCAAATCCAACGTCACCATTTCAGTGGCTATTTCTTCTGTGCGGACGAACTGGTCAACAGCGGTCTGAATGATGTTCTGGACGAGTTTACTGCTCTCAGTCTGAATTTCCACAATTTCACTTTCAGCCTTGAAAACTTCCTCTGCTGCTACCACTGTGACCTCCTGGCACGCAGCCTGCCCCTCCACTTCATCTAACTTCCATCTCAGCGACTTGGTTTTCTCTCCATCCAGGTCAGAACAGAAACCTTTTTCGGTAGTGGCAGACACCGTCACTGCTACTGATTCTGCCTGAGACTCAGGCCCTGTGGACACAGCCTCTTCTCCTGGCTGGGCAGTGAAGTCTTCATCTTTTTCAGAGGCTTTTTCTTCCAGCACTAAATGTGCACTTGCAGACTCCAAAGCTTCACCTGTTCCTAAAACTCTGACCATCACTCCTAAGACCTTTTCCTCCCCTGCTGCAGCTGTTAGTGTGAACGGCGCCTCGGCGCTCTGAACCTGAATTTCTGTGTGTGCTGCTTCCTCTTGACTGAGAGGAGGAAGAGGACTTCCTTCCAAACTGCCAACTTCCTTTTCTCCATCTAGGACGGTCGCATTCACTGTCTGAACCAGTAGCTCATGAAGCTCTTCAGACCCTGCCATTTTTTGCTCAAGCTTCTTGTCACTCATGTGGGTTGGCTTGGCTTCTGTGTTCTTCCTTTCTACTTGAACTTCCATTTCTCTCTCCTCTGGACGCGGAAGAGACTTAGCAGCACTCTGGAGTTCAATATTATCATTCTTTTGACATTCAGCTTCTTTCATCACTTCATCTTTAAGGACAGCTTCCATGGCCTTTTCCTGACTGACGGTTACGTCTGCATCTACAGACACCTCAAGTCCTACGATAGATGGTCCACCTTTGGTTTCCTCACCAGCAAGTTGGCCAGCCTCTTGAATAGCCTCAGTCTTGGGCGGAAGGGGTACAGTTTCCACAGACCCCTCTTTGTCTGTATGTTCCACAGCATCTTCCATTTTTGACTGTTCTTTCCTTTCTTCCTGGGATGGAAGACCAGAAGATGCCAGAGGTCTCTTGATCTGGACAGGCACGGCCTCGGCTTCTGTGACCCCTGGCTGGGCAACAGATGCAACATCACCATCTTTAGGGGTTTCTACCATCTTGTCTTGCTGCGCTGTCTCTAGAGTGCCAACATCTGCCACAGGGATGCTTCCACTGGTCTCACTGTCTGTAGGGGTTTCAACAGAGTCAGGGAGGGCAGCCTGCTCCATCACAACCGCCCGAGACTTGACCCCAGCCGAGGTTTCAGTGTGACAAATGGTTGTAAGCTCCCTGGCCTCTGCACGCTCTGTGACTTCAGGAGCTTTCTCAAAGCTTTCCGGGGTGGTCTGCAGCATCCCCTCCCCTTGTGTCCAAGGCTCGGTTTTCATCTCTTGAATGTAGACCTTTAACGCTGCATCATCAGCCATCTCTTTCTTCAGAACTGGCGCTCCAGAACCTTCTTCTGGTGTTTCGGACTCTTCTTTCTGGGTGGTGTGGAGGGCGTCCCCCGGCCCTCCAGTGCCAGGCAGCCGGGACCCCTCCTTCACCTTTTCTGCAACTGCCTGCAGGACCTCATGGGTCTGCCTCTCCTGCTCTTCTAAGTCTGGTACGCCACCCTCTGCCTCCTGCACCGGTGTTGCCTCCTCGGTGGTGTCTGGGGAGTCGGTTAACTGGGAAACTGCTGACACCATTTCTGTGGTCTCCTCAGCGCCAGAGGCTTCGGTTGCCTCCTCAGGACAAAAAGCCCCTGTTGCTTCTGCAGCTGTCACAGCTCCGGACATCAATTCCACCTCCCCAACGACCGAGTCATCCCGGGCACGTCTGTTCTCTGGTGAAGGTTTGGTCACCATGGGCGTTTCTCCTGCGGTGACATCTCTTTCAAATACCTCCCTGGTTTCTATGGTGGCTTCATCTTCTGCTTGTTCGAGAGGCTCTATCACTGAAGCGGATATCCAAGAAGGGGACCGTTCCTCAATACTGGTGACTGCCCTTGTCCCGTCAATGACGGCCACCGCCACCGTGTGAACCAGGCTCTTACTGAGCTCCTCAGACACACAGGCAGCTGCCTCTTGCTTGGGCTTCTCGGCTCTCTCCTGAGTCTGCAGAGCCTCCAATTTCTCCCTCTCGACTGCGTCATACTCAGACAGGGGCACCACGGCCGGGACATCGGAGTCATCCTCGTTGGCCTCCGCCAGCCCCGTGTCTTCAGTCGTGGCTTGTTCTTGTTTCCCATCTGATCTTTTCTTCCTTCGTCCGGGAATAAACTTCTTAATGGAAACCCAAGATTCTTCTTTCCCGGGTTCGGCATCTGAAGCGGAATGTTCCACGCCAGGGCCAGCCCCCGAGTCTTCGTTCTTCTCTTCCAGTTTCGACTTGGACTTTTTTCTGGGCGTGACTAATCGTTTAAATGACTCCCAGGTGGAGACGCCCTCCCCTTCGGAAGGGCTTCCAGCTTGCTCGGGAGAGGAGCTTCCTTGCCCTTGATCATGCTCTTGGGAGCTGGCAAGGGTGGCGTCTGCTCCTACCTCTTTGTCTCTTCCGGCCTCGTCGGCTCTTTGGCCGTCTCCTCCCGTCACTGCGGGTCCCCCCTCATCATCAGAAGAGGACGCTTTCCTTGCTCTTTTCTTGGAGGACCCCACACAAATTAAGGCTTCCCAGGACACCGACGTGTCCACCTTGCGCTTTGGCTCCTCCGGCCTTTGCTCTTCTACGATTCCTTTGGGTTCTTCTTGCATCTCAGAGGCTGCGCTCTCTGTGGAGGACAAGGTAGCACTCTTCACCTTGTCCAACTCCTCTTCTCTGTCACTTTCAGAAGGCCTTCTCACGCGTTTCTTGGGCGTCACCATCTTTTTGAAGGATGCCCAGGGGGTCACGCCTTCTCTTTTCTTCTCTCCATCGGAAGTGGCTCCTTCCTCAGCCTCCACATCCTGGTGCCCGTCTGCCAGCCCCTTCTCCAGACACGTGATCTCCTCGGGCTCCTCCGGGGAGGAGGCAGAGCTCTCGCCCTTCTGTTCATCATTGCTGTCTGGAGAGTCTACTGGAACTTGACTCTGCTCCCCTGACTCTTCATCACCCCCTCCTCCTCTTTTCCCTTTCTGTTTCTTTCCAGAAAGCTTTTTTAAGCCAGTACTGGTAAAAAGCTTCTTCAATGGACTTCCTTGCACCTTCATTCTCTCTTGCGAGGACAGCATTTCCGCCTCACTCACAATGGCTTCGGAGTGCTTGGTCACCACCTTCTCATCAGGACTCAGGTCGGCTCCCTGAGGCTGGTCCCCTCCAGAAACACAGGCGTCTTTGGTCTTTTCCAGCTCGGTGGGAGGTTCACCTTCCTGGGGTTCGGCACTTGCTTCCACCGATTTCCCGGGGGGCAAAGCCTCTACTGTTTCTTGGCCCTTGGTTTCCAGCTCGTCCGTGGTCCTCTCGGCAGTGCTGATGTGGATTTCAGCAACAACTTCTTCTTGGTGGCCTTCTATCTTTTCATCGAACACTTCTGTCGCTAACGGAGCGGGTCTGTCCGCAGAAGATCCCTGCAAGCCATCAACTTGCTCGTCCGAGGGCATCTCGACCTTCTCATAGTCAGCCGACAGTCGGGCCTCACGATCGCTTTCCGTCAGCTCGGGCGGGTGTGGCAGTGCTGAGACCGTGGGCTTCTCGGAGCCATCGTCCGCCTTTTCGTGTTCCTCCGTGTCTCCTTTCTCTGGCTCTTGATCCTTTTTCTTCTCCGAAGCATCCAGTTCCTCCTCCTTTGGCTTCCTGAAACTGGTCTTTTTGCGCCAGCCGGCCCAACCTTGAGTGAAGAATTTTTTGAAGGATGATGTCGTCTCACTGGCCACCGGGCTCGTGGGAGACTCTGCAGACCTGGGTTCCCTTTCTTGCTTTTCTTCCCCTTCGCCTTTGCCTTCATCCACTGCCTGACCAAACTCAGCAGGAAGAGCAACTTCCGTGGTGCCCTGCTCATGCCTAAGGGTCCCTTCGGGCTTCTCTATGGGCTGTTTGAGTTCACTTTCTTGGGATGCTGCTTCTTCTGCCCCAAGGCTGGGCTCCTGGTGGTCACCAGCCCCCACGGCTCCCTCCCCTTCATCTTTTTTGACAGTGAGTAGTTGGACGTTGTCAGACTTCTCAGTCTTATCCTTTTTCACAGTGAATTTAAAGCCGACAAACTTAAACACCTTCTTAAATCCAATATCGTTAGCCTGAGACTCGGGGGGCTGTGTTAAGTCCTCTAAATTGCTTTCTGAAGAAGGGATCTGTTCAATTATTTCAGGCATCTCGTCCGGCCCATCACAAGTGATGTCCTGAACAACTGCGGAGTGGGCAGCCATCTCTTCACTCGAGTCTCTTTCACTCACATCTTCGGATTCTCTCTGTCCAACTAGCAACAAAAAAGGAGGCAAGCAGGAGAAAAGAAGATAGGATTATAATGCGAGAAAATAAAATATTTTCAAAATATGACCAATTAATACTTCCTTTAATGTCAAGCAATTCCAGCATATGGTAAGATTTGTAAATCTTTTTTTTTTTTTTGAGTCAGAGTCTCACACTGTCACCCAGGCTGGAGTGCAGTGGCACATTCACGGCCACCGCAGCCTCGACCTGCTGGGCTCAGACAATCCTTCTGTCCCAGCCTTCCAAGTAATTGGAACTACAGGCACACGCCATCACGTCCAGCTAATTTTTTGATTTATTGTAGAAATGAGGTCTCGCCACATTGCCCAGGTTGGTCTCAAACTCGGGCAATCCTCTCACCTCGGCCACCCAAAGTGCTGGGATTATAGGCTGAGCCACCGCGCTCAGCCGATTTGTAAATCTTAATAGATTCATGGCTACTTCTTTCTAATGACCTTTAAAAATTCAGGTGCAGGCCAGGCATGGTGGCTTATGCCTGTGATCCCAGCACTCTGGAAGGCCAAGGCAGGAGGACTGCTTAAGCCCTGGAGTTTGAGATCAGCCTGGGCAACATAGCGGGATCTCATCTCTAAAAACTAGCTGAGTATGGTGGTGCATGCCTATAGTCCCAGTTCCTCAGGAGGCTGAGGCAGGAGAACCAATTGAAGTCAAGGCTGTGGTGAGCTGTGATTGTGCCACTGCACTACAGCCTGGGCACCAGAGACTACCAGCTCAAAAAAAAAAAAAAAAAGAAAAGAAAATGACATTAATGGGTTACAGCACATCGAATGAAAAAAAGAGTCCATGAATTAAGAGTGACACTAAAAAATAAATAAATAGGGAGCAGGAAGTACTTACTTATGAAAAAATGTCAAACATAGATAAAATTTAGAACTTTTCAGACAGACACCATCATAACAACTTATTTGGTTAAGGATCATGGAATGCTAAAATCACTGGGTGAAAGGCTATCAGGTAATATACACTTCAGAATATCAATGCACAGATGACTTCATTTCTTTTCCTTTTTTTTTTTGAGTCAGAGTGTCACTCTATCACCTAGGCTGGAGTGCAGAGGCACGTCACGGCCACCACAGTCTCGACCTAGGCTCAGACTATTCTTCCACCTCAGCCCTCCAAGTATCTGGAACTACAGGTGTGCGCCACCACACTTGGCTAATTTTTTTTATTTTTAGAGATGAAAATCAAGTTGTCTCACCAAGTTGTCCAGGCTGGTCTTGAACCCCTGGGTTCAGGCAATCCTCTTGCCTCCACCTCCCAAAGTGCTGGGATTACAGCTGTGAGCCACTGTGCCCAGCTAGATGACTTCATTTCAAAAGAACAACCTTGACAATGGAGAACTTTGGCAGGCGGCACCATAACCAAGTGATCAAATTTAACATCCTCAATAATGGGACAAATGTCATTGTGCTTCTTGCTATGAAGCACCGAGAGGACAATAAATCATCAGACATTAAATTATCTGCGTAGTATTCCCACAACAATGTTTAATGGCCAGGCATGGTGGCTAATGCCTATAATCCCAGCATTGTGGGAGGCCGAGGTGAGAGGACTGCCTGAGCCCAAGGGTTCGAGACCAGCCCTGGCAACTTGGTGAGACCTTGTCTCTACAATAAATCAAAAAATTAGCCAGGCTTAGTGGCATATGCCTGTAGTTCCAGCTACTTGGAAGGCTGAGGCAGGAGGATGGCGTGAGCCCTGCAGGTAGAGGCTGCGGTGGCCGTGAGCATGTCACTATATTCCAGCCTCGGCAATAGAGTGAGACTCTGACTCAAAACAAAACAATATTTAACGAAATCCAATCATGAGGACACAATCAGACAAATCTATGAAGGACCTTCTGCCACACAACTAGCCCGACCGTAAATGTCAATGTCATGGAAGGACGAAAATCAAGCAGAAACACAAAAGGATTGTCTGCAAGTTACTTTCAAATACCTCAAAAAGGGGGTGAGGAGGAGAAAGAATGTAGTAAAAGATCCGTGAACGATGAATTAGGCCAAGTGTCTATCATATTTTTCTGTAGATTTCAAATTTTAACAACAATGGAGGGCAAAGATCAAGTCAATGGGATGTAATGGGAGGAGGGGAGTCCTGTGCTAAATAAAGACACTTAACAAACAACCAGAGATGCTGGCCTGGTCCTGAGTTGGGTATTCTTAGGGCAAACCAGCTATAGGACCTTCTGGGGTCTTCTTGGGAAAATCTGAGTAAGATTTGGAATTATATGAGATGGATTTTTACTGAAATAAAAAGAGTAGAGATTTTGACTGAAGAAAGCATTTACCAAACAGCAGTATATACAATGACCTCATGTTGGCTTAAAAACAGTTGTCTCCTCTCTCTCTCTCTCACACATACATACACAGAGATTTCACATATGATCTCTGGGAGATGAGAATGTGATTTTAGTTTTGCTTGTCTGAACTTTCTAATTTTCTTTCTTTCTTTCTTTTTTGAGTTAGAGTCTCACTCTGTCACCCAGACTGGAGTGCAGTGGCATGCTCATGGCCACCGCAGCCTCGACCTATTGGGCTCAGATGATCCTTCCGCCTCAGCCTTCCAAGTAGCAGGAACCACAGGCATGTGCCACCACACCCAGCTACATTTTTTGATTTATTGTAGAGACAAGGTCTCGCCCAAGTTGTCCAGTGTTCTGGCAATTCTCTCGCCTCCGCTTCCCAAAGTGCTGAGATTACAGGCGTGAGCCATCACGTTCGGCCTGAATTTTCTAGTTTTCTACCTAAGATAGGTACTGCTTTCTGTAATAAACAAAATGGTCAGTTAAATTTGACACACAAAAACGGTCTTAATAAAAACTGTAAAAACATACTTAATGTTCTGAGCACTAATTGAAGATTTATAATTGCAATTAGCACCCACATTAATACTTAGGACACAGCAATAAATATTTGCAACATTAACTTCAGAAATACAGAAATATGCTCCCTCAAACCTATAAGTTCCTTCAGTTTACATAACCCTGTTACTCCATGAAAACAATTTTGTTTTCATATTCATGAAACATTACCAGCCTATGCCTACAAATTTCCTTATACTATTTATTAGGTTTTATTTTGAAACTGAAGCCCACAGAGTTAAGTGAAAAACGGCCTAGAACGTTGGGCCCACAAGACAGGACTGGAGAGTTCTGTCAGTGTCCTATGCTATGAGATGCTGTAGGCTCTTTTTCTCACTCTTTCTTTTCAAATGTGGCTAAGATTTTTGAATATTCAGGGATGAAATCTGTAGGTTAAAAGCCCTCTTGTCCTTCCCATAGTCAAGAGAGCCTTTGCTTTGGTGACAATGCCATAGTCTCTCTGTACCTTTGTCTGTCACAGTTTTGGTAATCAGCAATACTCATTTATTCTGGCATCAGTATCTAAGGGTGCATTGAAAACAACACAAGGCCGGGCTCAGTGACTCAGCCTGTAATCTCAGCACTTTGGGAGGCAGAGACGAGTGGGTTCGATACCAGCCTGGGCAATTTGGCGAGACCTCATCTCTATAATCAATCAAAAATTAGCTGGGCATGGTTGCGTGTGCCTGTAGTTCCAGCTATTTGGAAGGCTGAGATGGAAAGATGACCTGAGCCCAGCAGGTCGAGGCTGCGGTGGCCATGAGTGTGCCACTGCACTCTAGACTGGGCGACAGAGTGAAACTCCAACTCAAAAAAAAAAAGAAAAGAAAAAGAAAGAAAACAACACAAAAAAGAAACCAAAAATATCCTGAGAACCAAACAATTTTGATAAAGAAGGTTTGAAAAAAAAACCAAGAATCTCATTGTTTTTATCTGAAGTACACTTCCCAAAGAACTTTTTCTTTAAAAAATAAAAAAAAATCACTAGCAAATAGCCAGGCACAGTGGCTCACACCTGTAATCCCAGCACTTTGGTAGTTAGAGGTAAAATGATTGCCTGAGCTCAGGGATTTGAGACCAACCTGAGCAACATGGTGAGCCCGTGTCTCTATAATAAATAGAAAAATTAGCCAGGCCTGTAGTTTCTTCTACTCAGGAGGTTGAGATGGAAGAATCACCTGAGTCCAGGAAGTTGAAGCTGCGGTAGCCATGATTGTGCTACTGCGTTTTTTCAAAGCACATATAATCCGAAATAAGAAAACGCTTGAAGTTTCCATTCTATGATAAATAAACACCGTGATGAATTTGCTTATAGTTAAATCCAAAGATTTATTTAAATTAATTGTATTTCCATAAACGATTTCTTACAACTTTTCCCAATTATATAAAAGCATACTCACAAAGACAACTTCCTGCAAACATTTCTAAGGCAACACAAGAGATAGGACCTTTGTTTTGAAAAAGTTGGATTGTATCATTGGAAATATACTAGAGGAAAAAAAGTCAGATTTCCAATAACAAACTCTATTCTAGTATGATTTCACTAGTACTAAACATGAATATGATACAAATTAAATGTCCTGCCAGCAAGCATGTGATTGAAAACAAACACTTATCAACCTGCCTGGAATCAGAAAATGCAGAGATATTTTGCTAACACAGAAAGCAGGTGTAGTACACACCATTTCCCCCCCCACACACACACCTAAATCTATGTTTCAATTTGAAACACTTTTTTTTTTCTGTTTAATTTTGGGAGGATTGGAATGTTTATAGTCAAAACTAGGGAGAGAAAGATAATGAAAAAGGTGCCAACAGGCAGAACAGTCACTGATAGTTTCCCTGGTTTCAGCCTCCACTTATCCTTGGCACCAAGACAGGGAGGCCCTGCCTGCTTCCTAAAATATTGCTTCCGATTGCCAGAGCCCAGCAGGTTGATGCTGGGGTGGCTATGAGTGTGCCACTGCACTCCAGCCTGGGCGACAGAGTAAGACTACAACTCAAAATAATAATAATAATTACTTCCATCACATCAACAAGCTGCCAAACTGCCTAATGGCTACAGGGATCAGAGGACAGTCTTCAACTCTACCTAGGCCGGCAGTTAGGCCGTTTGTCCTGCAAGTCGCAGTCAAGGCTGTAACCCGCCCCAAAACCACTTGCAATCACCTGGCCACTCACTGGGCTCAGAACTCTCCTTGAAGCCTAGATCCTACTTCTCAGTCCTGGGTCCTATCACTTGGCTACACATTTCCCATGTGACAGTCCAAACAGCAAGGCTTGCTAAACCTGGGTCCGCCCCTACACTTTTTGTTCACCTCCAGGCCCTCCCTTGAAGGCAAATTTCTAGCCTTCGCTAAATCCTAGTGGTTTCTGAGCCTGAATCATTTCTTTTGTCTTTTTCTTTCTTTCTTTCTTTCTTTCTTTTGAGTCAGAGTCTCACTCTGTCACCCAGGCTGAAATGCAGTGGCACAATCACAGCCACTGCAGCCTCGACCTTCTGGGCTCGGGTGAACCTTCTGCCTCAGCCTCGCAAATAACTGAGATGACAGGTGTGTGCCACCACGCCTGAACTCATTTTTTGATATTTTTGGAGACATGGTTTTGCTGTGCTGCCCTGGCTGGTCTGGAACACCTGGGCTCAAGCGGTCCTCCCGCCTCGACCTCCCAAAGTGCTGGGCTTACAGACATGAGCCACTGGCAAGCCTGGCTCATTTTTGTTCTCCCCTCCCACCGGCCCAGGGGACTTCACTCCCCCTCCCCTTTCAAGCCTGAGTTTTCCGGACTGTGTCCTTTGACAGAAGTGATGTCCACCCTGGGGCATCCCTTGGGCTGCAGTTCTGTGAAAATGCGTCCATCGCATCTCTCTGCGAGGCTGTGACAGCGGAGGATTTGGGCCCCTGTTGCATAGGACCAGGAATGAGGACTGGCCTTTCCGGGGCCATGGAGGCCGGGGGACAAGTTCAGATGGATGCAGAGGGCAGTTCTGCAGCCCTGGGCTGGAGTGCAAAGGGAGTCAGCCCTTCCTGACCTGTCCCTGCGCGCTGCTGCCCGCAGGGAGCCTTGTCCCAACCGAGAATGGAGTCTGGGAGACCCCACACCCATCTGTAGCTAGCACGAGGGGACAGTTGGTGGGCCCGGGGCGAACGGCCGCTAGGGGGCGCGCGCTACTCACGGCAAAATCTCCACCAGGG
>NW_007252210.1:97433-100232 GCF_000164805.1 Carlito syrichta | reverse complement strand
CGCCGGCCCTGGGCAGCTTGTGTCCGCAGCCTTCCAGGACACCCCCGGGAGGCCTGTGCCTCCTCCCAGTGGGGTGTCTCTTCCAACCCAAGCGCAGTCGAGGCCGAAAACCAGTCCTGGCTGAGTGACTGCCAGGCCACCGCTAGATCGCCGCGCAGTTGGGCTCTGGAGCTGTCGCGGTCCCTGCCACCCACCAAGGAGACCTCAGAACCAAGGCCAGGCAGGCCCTGCGTGCGGGTGTGGCTTGGATGAAAGACCGTTAAGTTCTTGAGTCTTATTCGTACAAGATCGGCGACGCTGACATGTTCCCACTGCAAAGTCAACATCACCGTCAGCGCTTGGAGGCAGAGCTCACCTGGGACCTCCAGCTGGTTTGCAGGCACTGACTTCAAAAAGAGCCATGTGTGACGATGCAAAATGGCACAGCCACGTGGGAGGGTAGTTTGGTAGCTTATGTATGACTGTTACTTTTTTTGAGTCAGGGTCCCACTCTGTTGGTCAGGATGGAGCGGTGTCACGGTCACCACGCACTGCAGTCATGACTTCCTGGGCTCAGAAGATCCTCCTGCCTCAGTCTCCCGAGTAGCTGGGACTACAGGTGAGGACACCACGCTCGGCTAATTTTTTAGACTTTTTGTGGAGATGAGGTCTCGCTTTGTTTTCCAAGCTGGTCTTGAACTCCTGGGCTCAGGCAATCCTCTCACCTCCACTTCCTAAAGTGCTCGGATGAGCCACCACGCCTGGCCTGGCAGTTTTGTTTTTTTTTCTGAGTTGGAGCCTCGCTCTGTCGCCCAGGCTGGAGTGCAGTGGCACGTTCATGGCCACCACAGCCTCAACCTGCTGGGCTCTGGTGATCCTTCCGCCTCAGCCTTCCAAGTAGCTGGAACTACAGGCACGTGCCACCACGCTCAGCTAATTTTTTTGTTGTTTTTAATGTTTATTATAGAGATGAGGTCTCAAGTTGCCCAGGCTAGTCTCGAATCTCTGGGCACAGGCAATCCTCTCACCTCCATCTCCCAAAGTGCTGGAATGACAGATGTAAGCAACCGCGCCTAGCTTCCATACACTGTCAAAGCAGAAACATCCTGATTCTCCATCAATTATAACTTTTTGTAATTCATAAGCACCACTTATGACAAGGACAAGTATCCCAACATGTCAGCTCCCACATTCAGATGGAAAAACTGCTAGATGTCTAATATGGACTGCAGTTTAAGTTCTATTTCGGTGTGAAAAGCAGAGTTTCTTCATGGCTATAGTCATGCTTTTTTTTTTTTAAATAAGGACCATGTACACATCCTACCCACCCACTCACAGAGAGTGAGTCCAAGTCCAACTTGGCGAGACCTCGTCTCTACAGTCATTCAAAAAGTAGCCAGGCGTGGTAGTGCGTGCCTGTAGTTTCAGCTACTTGGAAGGCTGAGGTGGAAGGATAGCCACAGCCCACCAGGTCAACGCTGAGGTGGCCGTGGGCGTGCCACTGCACTCCAGCCTGGGCAACGGGGTGAGACTCCAACTCAAAAAAAAAAAAAAAAAAAAAGAACCAGTGCATTAAATGGGGGGAGGGAGGCTGGGTCAGGAGAGTTACTTGCTTATGAGTTGAAAGGGAGGAGAAAAATCCTAATTCTACAATGGAGAAATGGGGCAACACTGTAATATCGGCCTACAGGAGACAGATGGACATTGCGTGCAATGCCCTGAGCAGGACACATCACCTCTGCAGGATTCTGGCTAAGACTGAGTCACCCACTTGGAATCAGGAGGAAACATGCAAAACAAGGACAAGAGAACCAAATGCTTGGAGCAGATCAACATCTAAATGACAAAAAAGGCTACAGAAATGTTCCAGGTCAAAAGACAGGACCACACATAATTCCTGACCCCAAAGTGGATCTTGTAACACCAAGTGGGTCTTGTAACACAAAGGGAAAACGGCCATTATTAGGCTATCTGCAAAGTTAGACTATTAAAGGTAGATTAAAGTATTGTAATGATGGCCAGGCATGGTGGCTCATGCCTGTAATCCCAGCACTTTGGGAGGTGGAGGCGAGAGGATCACCTGAGCCGGGGTATTCAAGATCAACTAGGACAACGTAGCGAGACCTCATCTCTACAAAAAATTTTTAAAATTTAGGCAGGCATGGTGGTGCGCGCCTGAAGTCCCAGCTACTTGGAAGGCTGAGATGAAAAGATCACCTGAGCTCAGGAGGTTGAGGCTGCAGTGAGCTGGGATTGTGCCACTACACTCCTGCCTGGGCAACAGAGTGAGATCCTGACTAAAAAAAAAAAAAAAATCCAGGTGTGGTGGTTTATTCCTGTCATTCCAGCTCTTTGGGAGGCAGAGGCGGGAGGATTGCCTGAGCCTAAAGTTTCAGACCAGCCTGGGCAACATGGCAAGACCCAGTCTCTACAATAAATTAAAAAAAAAAAAAAGCTGAATGTTGTGGTGCATGCCTGTAGTTCCAGCTACTTGGAAGGCTGAAGCGGAAGGACTGCCTGAGCCCACAAGGTCGAGGCTGCAGTGGCTCCAGCCTGGGCAACAAACAGCATGAGACAAAAAAAAAAAAAATCTGTGTCCAAATGTCTGAAGGAGCTTTTGGACAAAAGAGGGCGGTGTTGAGCAGCTTTCAGGCCCTGAAGGCAAGGCAGGAGGATTGCTTGAGTCCAGGAGTTCAAGGCAAAAAAAGTTTTGTTTTTTGGGGTTTTTTTCTTCTTTTTTTCTTTTTTAAATATTAGTTTTCTTTTTTTTTGAGTTGGAGTCTCACTCTGTCACCCAGACTAGAGTGCAGTGGCCGCTCC
>NW_007252210.1:89208-97222 GCF_000164805.1 Carlito syrichta | reverse complement strand
TCACCTCAGCCTCCCAAAGGCGCGGGATTACAGGCTGAGCCACCGAGCCCGGCCAAAAAAGTTTTTTAAAGGGCTGGGCATGATGGCATGCACCTATTGTCCCAGCTACATGGCAGGCCGAGACAGGAGGATCGCCTGAGCCCAGGAGGTCGAGGCTATGGTGAGCCCGGATCGTGCCACTGCACTCTAGCCTGAGCGACAGAGTAAAACCCTGTCAAAAAAAAAAAAACCCACAAAATATCCACATTCCTATTTTGAAGGATAAAAGAAAAAGAAAAAAAGGAAAAAAACAAAACAAAACAAAACCCAACAGCCTAAAAGATGTGGGGGCAGCAGGGAGGAGAGGTTTAAAGCCGGCAGCTTGGCAGTTCAAAGCCTCTAACAACAACGGGGCTTCCAGGCCCAACAGCCCAACCCTTGCCTATGCAGACTTAGCAGAGGCTCCATCCACAGCCACACACCACCGTGACCTTCCCCCTCAACGAGCTTCTTTTACGTCTTCAAAACTTCATCCACGATCATTTTGACACATTTGCCCCCTCTAGAATCATGATCTGCCTTAGATTGTCTGATTGGCTAGGAAGAGGAAAATCAAAAGCTCCATCAAGCTGGGTGTGGTGGCTCATTCCTGTAATCCCAGCACTGGAAGGCTGAGACGGGAGGATTGCCTGAGCCCAGGGGCTCGAGACCAGCCTGGGCAGTTTTGCAAGACCCCATCTCTACAACAAATAAATTTTTAAAAATTCGCCTGACATGGTGGCGCGCACCTGTGGTTCTAGCTACCTGGAAAGCTGAGGTAGAAGGATCATCTGAGCCCAGTAGGTGGAGGCTGCAGTGGTCATGATCATGCCTGCACTCCAGCTGGGTGACAGAATGAGACTACAACTCAAAAAAAAAACAATCAAGCTTCGAATCATCACTGATTCAGGGATGCGCTTTTTTGACACTCAAAATTCCTCCCACAGAAACGACTCTCTCTGTGGCCCTTCAAGTTCCATCATGGTACTCGCTTTGTCACCAAGGACACCGTTCAGCTAGGAACAAATCTACAGCTTACTGGGTACCAAAGATGACCAAAATATCAGCAACAGGGTGGTCAGTGTGTTCCCTGGAGGCCAATTGGCAGGGACATCCTCCCTGCTAGTCACTGGTCTTCTCCCACCCTGGAGATACTTAAAAGGGTGGGAGAGGTCGGGTGTGGTGACTCATGCCTGTCATCCCTGCTCTTTGGGAGGTGGAGGCAAGAGGATTACCTGAGCCCAGCGGTTCGAGACCAGCCTGAACAACTTGGCAAGACCTCGTCTCTACAACAAATCAAAAAATTAGCCGGGTATGGTGGCACGCACCTGTAGTCCAGCTATTAGGAAGGCTGAGGCTGGTCAAGGCTGAGGTGGCTGTGATTGTGCCACTGCACTCCAGCCTGGGTGACAGAATGAGAGTCCAACTAAAAAAAAAAAAAAAGGTGCGGGAAAGACTGTGATCTTCCCAAGTGCCACAAACCCAGCTCCACCACCCCAAAGCAGCCTTGTGTGGCAGGTGTCCTGTGCCCACAGGTCTTTCCACATCAACCATAAGTGAAAAAACATCATACACGTCTTGCTTCTCAAAAGAACATTACTACAGAAAACCAAGTATTTCTATCCCCATTTTCCGGATAAAGATACTAATCACATGCTCTACATATTGAGAGAGTGTCAATATGGAGAAAACACCGATGGGAAAAGAAGAGCTCATTTTTAAAATAATGTAGCTTTCATTCCCTAAACTTTCTGAATATCTCCAGGAAAGTTCCTTAACATAGACACACGATATATAAGACGAAGTCAGGGCTGGGCACAGTGGCTCACTCACGCCTGTCATTCCAGCCCTCTGAGAAGCTGAGGCGAGAGGATTGCTTGAGCCCAAGAGTTCGAGACCAGCCTAGGCAACATGGTGATACTTCAGCTCTACCAAAAGTCAGCCAGGCATCATGGTGAGTGCCTGTCGTCCCAGCTAATCAGGTGGGGCTGAGGCGGAAGGATCACCTGAGCCCAAGAGATCAAGGCCACAGTGAGCCCTGATTGTGTCACCGGACTCCAGCCTGGGTGACAGAGATCCTGACTAAAAGAAAAAAAAAGATGCGGTGTAGGTAAAAGTCTGGATTCAATTGAAGCTGCTCCTGCTGCAACATTCAGGAAAGATAACTCGAAGTTGTCTTATCACTGCAAAGACCTTGGGTAAGCTTTTTGTCTTACGTTTTTCTAAGACAAATGAGAGATTGCCTGGAGTGAACACCTCTCCATTCATTATAGGTCGGTAAACGATCCTGTTACTATATTACAGAAAGAATCACAACACATCTCTAATAATAATAATGTGCTGCATGTTTCTTAAATATATTAAACAGCTTTGTCATAACATAAGCCTTTTCAAAGGTTAAAAAAAAGCTCTGTGTGGTGGCTCACGCCTATAATCCCAGCACTTTGGGAGGCCAAGGTGAGAGGATTGCCTGAGCCCACGAGTTCGAGACCAGCCTGGGCAACTTGGCAAGATCTCATCTCTACAACAATTCAAGAAAAATCAGCTGAGTGTGATGGCACATGCCTATAGTTCCAGTTACTTGGAAGGCTGAGGCAGCCATGAGCAGCATACCACTGCTCTCCAGCCTGGGCAAAGAGTGAGATTCCAACTCAAAAAAAATTTTTATTTTGAAGAATAAGTTTAGACTGGGCATGGTGGCTTGTGCCTGTAATCCCAGCACTTTGGGAGGCCAACATAGGAGGACTGCTTGAGCCCAGGAGTTCAATACCAGCCAGGGCAAAATCTCCTCTCTACAAAAATCAAAAAAATTAGCCAGGTGTGGTAGCTTGCGCCTGTTGTCCCAGCTACTCAGGAGGCTGAAGAGTAAGGATCACCTGAATCCAGGAAGATAAGGCTGCTGTGAGGCACGATTATGCTACTGCACTTCAGTTTGTGTCACAGAGTGAGACCCTAACTCAAACCACAAAAGAAACAAAAAGAATATATTTATTATATGTATTACAAAATCTTAAATGTTTTAACCCAAAGTTTAGCCATCATGCTTTGATGACCCCAACCGCCATCATTTTTGGCAGTGGAAAAGCAGTGAAATGTTGCAAAAGCCACACATTCACTTTTCAGCCTCAGCATCGCCAGTGCAGCGCATCAGGATGGCTGACAGGGACATCTGGAACCAGTTAACTCTCCCCCAAGACTTGCAGCACTGTCCTGGAATTTTTCCAGGAATTCTCTGCATTCTAAATCCACCCCTTGCATCCTACACGCCCAACTCCCTTGTTCTAAAGCTCGTTAACCACAAAACCTCCAAGCAGATACTGTTTAACCATGATTCAAATGCAGAGAGGCAAAACTCTGGGCAGGAGCTTGTAGGTGACAACACCATTATTGTCCCTGGTCTTTTAAAAAATATACATATATATTTTATTGTAAAGATGAGATCTTGCTATGTTGTCCAAGCTGGCCTCAAGCTCCCAGCCTCGAGCGATCCTCCCAAAGTACTGTGATTACAGACACGAGCCAGTGCGCCGGGCTGGTCCCTGGTCTTGATAGTGATGGTTATGATCCCGTAAGCATCTCAGCAGGCATGTACACATGCAGGCATCAGTCAACAAATATTAGCATCTTCCACACAGTGAAAAAGAGGTCTTTGACGAGGTGATCTACAGTTTTGCTCTCACTAGCTGTGAAGCTGTGAGAAACTCACTTTCATGATAAAAAGGGGGTTAAGCAGTCACTTTTTGCAGAATTATTCTGAGGAGTAAATGCTAATGTTCACAAAGTGCTCCCCAGTACCTGACTGTGTGAGGGCCCAGGAAATGGGAGGTATTCCCCTAACAGTTATGAAGCAATTTCATGTTCCGCCAGTCTCTTGACAATAAATTGACTCCTAGAGCAGATCAGGAACAGCCGCGTACAGGGTATTATTTTTTTAAGTTATAAAAATTATTTGAATAGGAAAGTTCATTATAAATAACCCAGAACTCTATGAATGTTAAGGGATTCTTTCTTCCCCAGTTTACTTTAGAGATAAAGAATAGCCAAGCTTGGTGGCTCAGCCTGTAATCCCACGCATTGGGAGGCTGAGGTGAGTGAATTGCCTGAGCCCGCGGGTTCGAGACCTGCCTGGGCAACTTGGCGAGACCTCATCTCTACAATAAATCAAAAATTAGCCGGACGTGGTAGCGCGCGCCTGTAGTTCCAGCTACTCGGAAGGCTGACGTGGAAGGATCACCGGAGCCCAGCAGGTCAAGGCTGCGGTGGCCAGGACCAGCCACTGCACTCCAGTCTGGGCGGCAGAGTGAGACTCCAACTCAAAAAAAAAAAAAAAGAAGAATGTCCTGGTCTGGCTCATGCCTGTAATCTCAGCACTTTGGGAGGTCAAGGTATGAGGATCACTTGAGCTCAAGAGTTTGAGACCAGCCTCAACGGCGAGATCCCTGAATCTACTGAAGAAGAGGAGGAGGAGGAAAAATAGCCAGGTGTTAGCACGCGCCTGTTGTCCTAGCTACCAGGGAGGCTGAGACTGGAGGATCACTTGAGTCCAGGAGGCTGCAGTGAGCTATGGTCTTGCAGCTGCACTCCAGCCTCTGGGTAACACAGCAAGACCCTGTCTCAAAAGAATGACGTTCTAATTTCTCATGATACTCTACAGTTTGCAAAATATTATCAGTTAATCTTAGCAATTATGTGTACAAGTTAGGGAAAATAGCAAAGATATTTGCCTAATTCAAAAGCATTTTTTGCCTGGCTTGCCGTGAATACGAGGATGGGGAAGGGGACATCTCCATCGAGTCACATTCTTTATTTTCTAGTTTTATTTTTTTTTTAGTTGGAGTCTCACTCTGTCACCCAGACTGGAGTGCAGTGGCCGCTCCCAGCCACCGCAGCCTCGACCTTCTGGGCTCTGGCGATCCTTCCGCCTCAGCCTTTCAAGTAGCCGGAACTACAGGTGCACACTACCATGCCCGGCTAATTTTTTGATTTATTGTAGAGATGAGGTCTCACCAAGTTGCCCAGGCGGGTCTCAAACCCACGGGCTCAGGCAATCCACTCACCTCGGCCTCCCAAAGCACTGGAATTACAGGCTGAGCCACCGAGCCTGGCCTATTTTCTAGTTTCTAAGCTAAGTTATTGCAAATGGGATGGGAAGACACTGCAGGGATGGCACCCGCACGCAACATACATAACCAATCATTGGACAAGTAATTCATGGTGCATTTATTCCAGTGGTTTGTGTGAGCCAAATTGGGTGGGGGAGATAATGATCAGTATTAAGTGACAGCTCTTCCCTACCTTCAGAAATGAAAATTCGCCCCTAAGTACCTACAAAAAATGCCATCAGTCCTGTTCATGAATTGTGAAATTTAAACATATGCTTCCTCAAATTACAAAGTACTACAGAGCAACGGGGTGCGGTGGCTCACGCATGTAATCCCAGCACTCTGGGATTAGCTAGGCATGGTGTCACACACCTATAGTCTCAGCTACTTTGAGAGCCTGAGGCAAAAGGATTGCCTGAGCCCAGAAGGTCAACGGTGTGGTGAGCCATGGTCGTGCCACTGTATGATCTGTGGCCTGGGCCACAGAGTGAAACCCCCAACTAAAAAACTAAAAACAAAAAAACCCACAAAGTACTGCAGAGGGCACCAATACCCATTCATATTATTTAATCCCCAAAATGCAAAAGACCCTTAATATTTAATTAATCCTTACTATTAATTTTTAAAGCCCTCATAGCTTTTGAAGATTCTGACCAACTATTTAAAGGAGTATAAAATCTTCCTGATCAGGATAACTTGCAGAGAAAAAAAGGGCATCTGAAACTCCCTTTCATTTTTTACTTCTGCCACAAAATGTTTTTTGCTGTCAAATCTTCAGAGTTAAGATTTTCTGTGCACTTTTTTATTAACAGGAGAAAATTTTGTGACCTCCTCCCTACCCAATTTGTGAGAAAAGTAAAATCCAGAAAGCAACCGAGTCAATGCCCTGAGTTTGCCTTAAAAATTAGTCCTTCCCACTGTTTCCGTTCATTTTTCCTTCTGTTGGAACTGCCTGAACCAGCTATTAAAAGTCCTGTCGAGGGCTTCAAGCTTATTAACCTTTAATTACTGCTAAAAAGACCACCCTAGCCGGGCTCGGTGGCTCAAGCCGGGCTCGGTGGCTCAGCCTGTAATCCCGCGCCTTTGGGAGGCTGAGGTGAGTGGATTGCCTGAGCCCGCGGGTTCGAGACCCGCCTGGGCAGGTGAGACCCACCTGGGCAAGCGAGACCCGCCTGGGCAGGCTAGACCTCATCTCTACAATAAATCAAAAATTAGCCGGGCATGGTAGCGCACGTCTGTAGTTCCAGCTACTTGGAAGGCGGAGGTGGAAGGATCGCTGGAGCCCAGCAGGTCGAGGCTGCGGTGGCCGGAAGCGGCCACTGCACTCCAGTCTGGGCGACAGAGTGAGACTCCAACTCAAATAAAAAAAAAAAAAAAAAAAAGACCACCCTATTTTACCATAAGGATCTCAGCATGTGATAAACTCATCAGAGTGAATATAATAAAATCATATAATACACAAAAGTACCCAGAAAAAAGTCATGCTCTCAAAAGCGCACCCCCAGCTGTGAATTTCCACAAACCACACTTGAGACAGGCTCCGTCAGGGCTGAGAATGGGCATATTTCATTCATTAAAAAATTTAGTGATCTGGGGGGGAAAAAATGGAGATGTGTTTTGAATTTTTTTCATTTTGTACAGTCTATTTAACACAGCTTCTGGTTGTCACGTAAATTCTTGTGCTAGGTAAGTGGCAGAACACCTACTTGAGGAAGGCATTTCAAGGAAATCTCCAAGTAAACAAGCCGATCTATAGGAAGTGAGAGATATTTTTAGTTTTGCTAAACTTTCACATTCATTTCAAATATTCCATAGACGGAAAGACTCCTGCAGGAGCAGTTACACAGAGATAATTGTCAAGTCCTAGACATTCTACACAGCACTTAAAAAAAAAAACCAGGAAGATGTGGCAGCAATGATCTTCCATATTTAAAGAACTGTTTTGATAAATCTTATTAGCAGATGGAGTCTGACATTCTTGATGGAGACGAGGGAGAGAAAAACAACGTGGACTTGGAAGAGTCAGGTCACAGTACAACCGTGTGAGCTTGTCAAATGCCACGGCACAGGAGCTGGGCACGTTCTCCAAATCTGATGCATGAGACCTATGTGCTAAAAAGTAGGGATTAAGTATTATAATTCATACTCCCGGCCAGATTCTTAGAAAGCAAGCTCAAGAAAAATCCATTTTTGACTATTCATTGCCTAAACAGTGCTGCCTGCTGGCCATCAATTTTATGATAACTGTGGCTTTATTAAAATCACCTCTTAAAACTGACCTAAAATTACCATCTCCTACTAAGCAACTCAAAACTCAACACTTGTCCTTCTCGAAAAGTGAAACCTATCGTGTTTGCAACCATGGCAAGAGATGAAGCTTTCGCAGCCTATTTTCAAATCTACACAAATCTACAGTTTCTAATCACTCGGGTGGCTTCTCCTCTCCACCTCCCCCCGCCTCCCCCCAATATGTGGGATCTCCCCAGGGGGTCAGGAAGATTCCAGCTTAAATAATATAAACGTTAGGTTAGTGTGATTCTTGCTGGGCCAAAGAGAGAACAGAACGCTCTTCTGATCAACAAGTCGGCACAGGGAGAGAAAGTATCCCCAGTACGCGCCCAGCCACTGACCCCCGCCCCCCAATCGCCCCCTGGAAGGTAAAAAGCACTTGGAGGGCCCAGCCCTGCCGTCCAGGGCAACATCCCGGGCTCCGGCCTTACCTGTGATCGTGATGCCCAGCATATTTTAGACAACACGACTCCAGGACAAACAGCAGAGCGGGTCCTGATCCTCCTCCCTGGGCAGGCGGCCTCCAGCCAACGCGGTGTAGAGGGGATCAGGGAGAACCGAGCGTCAAGCACCCTCGGAGAGCCGCGGAGAACCAGAGGTGGCCT
>NW_007252210.1:88687-89152 GCF_000164805.1 Carlito syrichta | reverse complement strand
TTTTTTAGTCCGGGGCTCTGTTGCCCAGGTTGGAGGACAGTGGCACAATCATGGCTCACCACAGGCAGCCTCGACTTCCTGGGCTCGGGCGATCCTCCCACCTCAGCCTCCAGAGTAGGTGGGACTTCCAGGCACATGCCACCATGCCTGACTAATTTTTAATTTTATTTTTTGTAGAAATGAGGCCTTGATATGTTGCCCAGGCTAGTCTCGAACTCTCGGGCTCAAGCAATCCTCTTGCCTCAGCCTCCCAAAGAGTTGGGATTACAGGAGTGAGCCACTGCACCAAGGTAATTTTTTTTTTTTTAGAAAGCAGGATTTATTGAGTAGACAGAAAAGTTCCCACAACAGGAGAGGACCTGAGGGGGTTGCTCCAAGACAATTTTTAAGAAGCCGAAATACTTGAGCAT
Source organism: Carlito syrichta (assembly GCF_000164805.1). NCBI lineage: Eukaryota > Metazoa > Chordata > Mammalia > Primates > Tarsiidae > Carlito > Carlito syrichta. Next base: position 88,742 of record NW_007252210.1, on the reverse strand, counting down.
GACGGGGTTTTTTTTTTTTTTTTGAGTTGGAGTCTCACTCTGTCGCCCAGACTGG
>NW_007252210.1:87697-88667 GCF_000164805.1 Carlito syrichta | reverse complement strand
CCCCCCCCTCGTGGAGGCAGTGCTCCGCCTCCGCCATCAGGGAGTCCGGTGCGTCCTCTGGAAGACAGAGCCCTCCCCTGAGCTGGTCCCCTGTGCGCGGTCCCAGACCGCAACCAAGGGAGGGCTTAAAAGGGGTTGGAGCCGCGCGCAGTGGCTGGCGCCTGTCTCCCAGCACTTGGGGGGGTGGAGATGAGAGGATTGCTGGAGGCCGGGAGATCAAGACCAGCCTGGACAAAATACGAGACCCCCGGTGTCTACAAAAATAAAAAAAGGGGGGTGGGGGGAAGGTGCTGGGATGAGTAAGGCTCGACACAGCAGCATTTGATCTAAACGGCGACTTCATTCCTGGCACCAGTTTACTTCTGCATCTCAGATTTTTACATTATTTCAAGGAAATAGTCACACAGACACCAAATTATCCTTCGATGTTTAATACTGCATCCTGGATCCTTAAGCGTGCTTAAAGGTTGCTGAGGTGTAAACAGTTCCCTTTTTAGCACCTGTAGTATTTTATATTTTCACTATCTGTTTCTTTTTCTTTGTGAGTTGGAGTCTTACTCTGTCGCCCAGGTTGGAGTGCAGTAGCATGCTCACAGCCACCACAGGCTCTACCTGCAGGACTCAGGTGATCCTTCCACCAGACTTCCAGGTAGCTGGAACTACAGGCGTGTGCCACCATACCTGGCTAATTTTTTTTTGTCTTTTATTGTAGAGATGACATCTCGCCAAGTTGCCCAGGCTGGTCTCGAGCCCCTGAGCTCAAGCAATCCTGTTGCCTTGGCCTCCCGAAGTGCTGGTATTACAAGCATGAGCCACCGCACCCGGCTAATCATCTGTTTCTTACACAGTTGCGCTGATCTGAGAAATGGCAGCTCTCAGCAGTCCTGTTTCTTGAACTCTGAAAAGGGCCATTAGGAGGTGAACTTTGTGTCTTCAACACTTGATTAAAACCATTTTTTTTTTTTTTTTA
>NW_007252210.1:48378-87677 GCF_000164805.1 Carlito syrichta | reverse complement strand
CCTCAGCCTCCCAAAGGCGCAGGATTACAGGCTGAGCCACCGAGCCCGGCTGGTTTTTTTTTTTTAAGTTGGAGTCTCGGTGGCCCAGGTTGGAGTGCAATGGCATGCTCACGGACCACCGCAGCCTTGACCTGCCGCTGGGCTCAGGTGATTCTTCCGCCCCTGCCTTCCAAGTAGCTGGAACTACAGGTGTGCACCACCATGCCCAGCTACTTTTTGATTGATAATAGAGACGAGGTCTCGCCAAGTTGCCCCGGCTGGTCTCTAACCCCCGGACCCAGGAAATTCTCTCGCCTCTGCCTTCCAAAGTGTTGGGATGACAGGCGCGAGCCACCGCGCCAGGCCAGCATCCTTTTCCTCTGCCACTCTTCGCGCCCTGCCTGCCTGGCCCCGCAGCCGCAGCTCTCCCCCCAGGCGAGCAAAAAGAAAGGTTGTACCACTGCTCTTCTCCTGAGGGCGTGGAGATCGCGTTCCTTACTCCCGAGGGGCAGGGAGAAGGTGGGGGAAGGGGTGCTCGGCGTGGACCAGAACGGGCCCAGCGAAGAGAGGGCCGGGAGGGACCAGGAGGATGAAGAGCTGGGAAGCCCGAGAGCGATGCCGCGTAGTTGCGCCTCGTGACCACCAGGGGACGCGACGCACCACACTCGGGTCCAGAGTGAGCAAAGCCCCGGCGGCTTTCCTGCTGGTAACCAGACTCCGTTATCATCATCACCTGCGGCCTCTCCTAAGCCCCGTCTTACATCCGGGCAAACACAAGGCCTGGCAGGAACAGGGAGCGAGGGGCCCTCTCCTGACTCAGGGAGATATTGCCTGGGAGCCGATTCCCAGACAGAGCCACCTGGCAGCATCCTAATCTTTCATCTTGCCTGGAGGAGTCCCAGCTTTAGTCCACAAATTGCTTCCATGGAAATGAAGAGTCTGGTGGATGTGACATGCTGCGGTCTACACAGCTAACAGGGCAGAAGAATGCGGCCGCTCCCCTCCTCCCACTACCTGTACCACTAAACTCAGCCCCTGAGTTTAGTGATCCCGCTGTGTGGATCACAGATAAGAAATTCCGCTGTGCACAGTGGCTCACGCCTGTCACCCCAGTACTTTGGGAGGCTGAGGCCAGGTGACTGCTTAAGCCCAGGAGTTTTTGACCAGCCTGGGAAACATAGCAAGACCCCCTCCCCCATCTCGACATCTTTTTTAATTAGTTGGGTGTGGTGGCATGCACCTGTAGTCCCAGACACTTGGGAGGCTGAAGCAGAAGGATCATTTGAGCTCAGGAGTTCGAGGCTGCAGTGAGCTATGATTATGCCACTACACTGTAGTCTGGGTGACAGAGCCAGTTCCTCTCTCTTTATACAGAATAAAAAAAGCCGGGCACAGTGGCTCACACCTATAATCCCAGCACTTTGGGAGGCAGAGGAAAGAGGACTGTCTGAGTCCAGGTGTTCAAGACCAGTCTGGACAACTTGGCAACCTAGTCTCTACAATAAATTTAAAAATTAGCTATGCATGGTGGCGCATGCCTGTGGTTCCAGCTACTGGGAAGGCTGAGGCAGAAGGATCGCCTGAGCCCAGCAGATAAGGGGCTGCAGTGGCCATGACTGTGCCACTGCATTCCAGCCTGGGTGACAGACAGAGACTCTGACTCAGAAAAGAAAACACATTGTCCACGAATGTTCATAGCACCCTTATTCATCGGAGCCCAAAGTGAAAGCAACCCAAATGCCCATCAACCCATGCAGAGGTGATAAAAGTGGATGTGTCTACACAGCGGAAAGAATGAAAAGGAACAACGTACTGAGACCCACTGTAACAAAAATGAACACTGGAAAGAGTTCCATAAAAGAAAACTAGTTCCACTGGGCTCGGTGGCTCAGCCTGTAATCCTGTGCCTTTGGGAGGCTGAAGTGAGTGGATTGCCTGAGCCCGTGGGTTCGAGACCCGCCTGGGCAACTTGGCGAGACTTCATCTCTACAATAAATCAAAAAATTAGCCAGGTGTGGTAGCGCGTGCCTGTAGTTCTGGCTACTCGTAAGGCTGAGGTGGAAGGATCGCTGGAGCCCAGCAGGTTGAGGCTGCGGTGGCCGGGAGCGGCCACTGCACTCCAGTCTGGACGACAGAGTGAGACTTCAACTCAAAAAAAAAAAAAGAAAGAAAGAAAACTGTCTACAGTTAATTGTTGTGGTGGTCGCACAACTCGCGAATGTCCTAACATCCACCAAATTGTCTACTTTAAATGGGTCAACTGCATGGTATGCAAATTGAATCTCCTTAAAACTTGTTTGCTTTTTTATTTTAATTGATTAATTTACTTTTGAGACAGCGTCTGGAATGCAGAGCTGAAATGCAGTGGTGCAATCCCAGATCACTGCAACCTCAGAGTCCTGGGCTCAGGCAATCCTTCTATCTTAGCCTCCCCCAAGTAGCTAGAGCTCCAGGCATGCGCCACCACACCTGGCTAATTTTTAAAAATTTTTTGGAGAGATGGAGTTTCACTATGTGGCCCAGGCTGGACTCAAACGCTTGGCCTCAAGCGAGCCTCTTGCCTCGGCCTCCCAAAGTGCTGGGATTACAGACGTGAGCCACCACGCTACCCAACCTCTATTAGAAAAAGAAAAAAAAAAAAACTTTGTTCTGGTTCTGAAGACTACAGGGAGGTTTGGAGGTGGGGATGGGGGGACTGAATTTGAACTGTACTTTAGAAAAGGTAACAACGGGGAGGAAGATGCTCAAGGAATAAGCAGGTGGCAGTAGTGGTGACAACGGTGCGGTGACGCCCGCTGGCTGAGGCGAGACTGAGGTCATCTGAATGGAAGGTGCTCTGTGGAACAAGAAAGGCTGAGAACCCTAAGGAAGAGAAAACTGCAAAAGGACCCTGGGAATACATAGAGAGGACTGGCCATCAGGACAAAGTGGCTCCAGGTGCCACACGTAAAAATAGGGAGCGACAACCAACCGTGTGACACGTCACAACACAGCAACCTAGAAAAAAGATGGGAGATGCCTCACCATCTGGCAACCCACAGGCCAGGACCCACAAACCACTGCCAGAAGGCCGACTGCTTCACTCATTCTTTCCTGAAAGGCAGGGGACAGGGACCAAGACACCAGAATTAGCATCCCTAGCGGGTTCATGTATTTCCTCCAAGGGGGCTTATGGATTTAACCCCAATGTGAATATCAAGAAACTAGAACAACGGGCTCACATGCCGAGGTCCACTCTCCCTGGTCTTCTCTCCTCTCATTTCTTTTCCACGTGGCATTGCAATTGGAGGAAAATAAACCAAAAACCAGCAGAGTCTCTTTTCTTCTTCTTTTTTTCTGTAGAGGCAGGGTCTCACTATGTTGCCCAAGCTGGTCTTGAACTACTGGCCTCTAGTGATCCTCCCACCTCGGCCTCCCAAAGTGCTGGGATTACGAACATGAGCCACCGCACCTGGCTGGTCACTTTTCTTCCTACTGTAGGAAAATGAACCATGAAATCTAAGAAAGAATTTACACTGCTGCTTTTCCTTTAAAATGCTGCATGATAATTTAAAGCTGAATAAAAAACAGTCCCCAACTGGGTAACTGCAAAAGAGGAAATAAACATATATGCCTTGAATCGAAACGACGTTGTCAATTGTGACACAGGAGGGCTCTCCTGGGCTCTGTGTGCTTTCAGGTCTCTGCCCCATGCGATGAACAGACAAATAGCAGCTAATTGAATTTTATGGTCCAGTTGGATCGGACATGTTTGTATAGACATGGCTATTTCTATTCAAAATCCAAGACAAATAATCTGAAGAATCGTTCCTCAAAGGAACCGTCATGATAAAACAGAAATGCTAAGGGGAATTTTTAAATTGTTTAAAAAGCAATGGGAAGAGAAACATGAAAAAAATCAAACATAAAAGTGATGCAAAATAAATATTATTTCTCCCCTTACTAAATCCACATATTTATTTATTTGATTTCACAATTTCATTTTTCTGAAATATGCCGAATGAGAGATACAGCTTTATGTGTAGGATTTATGTTTGCTGTTTGGAATGTATAACATTTACAGAACATCAGTGTTTTCTGATAGTGGGAAATAGTATATCTACCTTGTCAGTGGCGTATACAGCAAACACAACATGTTTAAAACAGCAAAGAACGAGAAAAATGCCTATATTGATATATAAAACTGCACGTCTTGGTTCACGGTAAAAGCAGAAAATAAACTATATAGTCAGTATAGTACTGACTTTGCTTTTTTTTTCTGAGTTGGAGTCTCACTCTGTCTCCCAGGCTGGAGTGCATGATCACGGCTCACTGCAGCCTCAACCTCCTGGGTTCAGGCGACCTGTCCACCCCAGTCTCCCAAGTAGCTGGGACTACAAGAATGCATCCCCACGCCCAGCTGATTCTTTTCAAGTCTAGTTATGTTGCACAGGCTGGTCTCAAAATCCGGGGCTCAAGTGATTCTCCCACTTCGGTGCTGGGGATTACACATGTAAGCCACCACACCCCGTCTCCAATTTGCTTTTTTTTCCCCCTTTTTTTGAGTTCAAGTCTCATTCTGTCGCCCAGGATCGAGTGCAGTGGCACAATCATAGCCACCGCAGATGGGACTTGCTGGGTTCAGGCAGTCCTTCCGCCCCAGCCTTCCAAGTACCTGGAACCACAGGCGTGTGCCACCACGCCCAGCTAATTTTTTGATTTATTGTAGAAATGAGGCCTCGCCAAGTTGCCCAGGCTGGTCTCGAGCCCCTGGACTCAGGCAATCCTCTCGCCTCCGCCTCCCGGAGTGCTGAGATTTACAGCCATGAGCCACTGCACCTGGCTCCAGTTTCCTTTTTTTTTTGAGTTGGAGTCTCACTCTGTCGCTCAGACTGGAGTGCAGTCACGCTCCCGGTCACCACAGCCTCGACCTGCTGGGCTCCGGCGATCCTTCCGCCTCAGCCTTCCGAGTAGCCGGAATTACAGGCACGCGCTACCGCGCCCGGCTGGTTTTTTGATTTATTGTAGAGATGAGGTCTTGCTGCCCAGGCGGGTCTCGAACCTGCGGGCTCAGGCAATCCACTCACCTCAGCCTCCCAAAGCGCAGGATTACAGGCTGAGCCACCGAGCCTGTATTATATTGCCTTCAATGGGGTGAAAATGGATTCATCATAATAATCATAAGATTATTTTAAATAATCTTGTTCTGCAAAAAGCAAGAATGCCCCTTCATCCTCAGTTTCTCAGGAATGCATCCTCATTAGAGAAGCACCTTGTTGTCCTGGAAGAAATCAGCCTAACTCATCTCTACATGTGGCTCCATTCAAGCAAATTCAATGTAGTCCTGCGGGGTAGCGAATTCAAGTTGTGTTTTTTGGAATTTGGTGGAATTTTTTCCCCAAAAATAAATGCTTGGGACTGGAAGTGTTTCGGGATTCAGATTTTTTCTGATTTTAGAATATTTGCCTTATACTTACAGGTTGGGCATCCCAAAGCCGAAATGCTCCCATGAGCATGTCTGTCAAGCATCATGCTGGCTCTCAGTTTGCACTTTGGAGATCTTGGATTTTGAATTTTCAGACTAGGGATACTCAACCTGTATTTTCTTTCTTTTTTTTTCTTTCTTTTCTTTCTTTTCTTTTTCTTTTTTACTTTGAGTCAGAGTCTCATTCTGTCGCCCAGGCTGAAGTGCAGTGGCATAATCACAGCCACCACAGCCTCCACCTTCTGGGTTCAAGCACTCCTTCCACCTCAACCTCCCGAGTAGCTGGAACTACGAGCACACGCCACCACACTCTGGCTAATTTTATTACTTATTGTAGATACGAGGTCTTGCCAAGTTGCCCAGGCTGGTCTCAGGCAATCCTCTCACCTCTGCCTCCCAAAGTACTGGAATAACAGGTGTGAGCCACCGTGCCCGGCCTCAACCTGTATTTTCAATCCAAGCTTGGCTGAAAACACAGAGGCAGAAATCATGGATAGATAAAGCGGGAAAGGGGAAATACTAACCTCCCAGATACGAAGCGCATGAGTTCCTAGACTGAGTAAGCTCCTAAGACCCCACAACCCCACCTGAGCAGAAATGGATTCTCGTGGAGACGACTCATTACAAAACCTCCAGAAGACAGGTGACCCAAAGGACACACTTCCTTGCCAGCTACCCAGGGGACGAAGAATCGGAACAACCACAGGTACAAATGGCAAGTCACCTCTCAGGCTGACACTGGAGGAATCCCCATGTGTTTGAACACCCTGAACGGAAATACATGAAGGGGACAAGGTGGGAGGATTGCATGAACCCAGGAGTTTGAGACCAGCCTGGGCAACACCATGAAACCTCGTCCCCACAAAAAATTTAAAAATTAGTCAGGCATGGTGGTGCACACCTGCTACCCAGGAGGCTGAGCCCAAGAGGTCAAGGCTGCTGAAGTCCATGCTTGATTGCTCCATGCTTATTGTACTTATTAAATGAAAATTCTTTAGGTGTTTCCTCAAGGACTGAATCACCATGAGAACGAAACGGCTCCAGTGCCCCCTAATTTATAGTCACCTCCAAATGGTTCCGGATGTTTGTAGTTGAATACTTAGTAGAATATTTAGGGCCATGGTTTTGACAGCATGAGAAAACATCACACTTTTGCAAGAAGTTCATTGTCTTATTCTGTTAGGGCAGTCACAAAATTACCCTATGGACCAGGTGCCTGTATACATTAAACACACAGGACTCATTTCTCACAGCTCTGGAGACAGGGATAGCAGCAGGGTTGGGCTCTGGAGAGATTCTCTTCCTCCCGTCTACAGACTGTATCCCTGAAGGGTGGGAGGGGAGTGGAAGGCTGGGAGGGGGGGATTTCCTAAGGACACAAATCCCATTCATGAGGGCTCCACCCTCAGGACCTAATCACTCCCCAAAGGCTCTTCCCCCAAATAACATCACTGTGGGACTTAGGATTTCAACATATCACACAAACACTGAGTCCACAGCACTGAGCTCACACAGGCCACAGAGCTCGAGGTGAGGAGGAGACCCTGTCTCTGCCGTGAGACCACGCAGTTAGAGACTGCAAACTTTCCACTGTAGCTACAACTAGGACTTCTTGGAGAGTGGAAAAGCTCTTCCTCTAATCTCTAGCTACAGCTTTGTGTAAGCCTGTGGGCTACTCATCTTGCCGAGTGAGGTGCCAAAAGGGTAACTGATCATCCCAGACCTAGTTATCCACAAACAGGCAGGATGTGATAGCTCAGGCCTGTGATCCCAGCACTTTGGGAGGCTGAGGCGAGAGGATCGCTTGAGGCCAGGGGTTCAAGACCAGCCTGGGCAACACAGTGAGAATTCATCTCCACAAAAAATAAAAAAATCAGCCAGGCAGGGTGGTGTACACCTATAGTCCCAGCTACTCAGCAGGTTGAGGCAGAAGGATCACCTGAGCCTAGGAGATCGAGGCTGCAGTGAGCTGTGATCACACCACAGAGTGAGACCTAACTCAAAAAAGGAAAAGAAATTCTCTCTCTCTCTCACACACACACACACACACACACACACACACACAAACACACGCGGTTTCCGCTCTCTGGCAAGAGCTCACGTAGCAACATCCTTGATAAGGGACTGACTCTGACTCCTTTATACGATTCCTGTCTTCTTTCATCAATTCTTCCAGTACTTAATACCGGTCTTTCGGCAAACTAAGTTGCTCTCGTGTTTTAAGGAGATTGAGAAATACACTGTTCTTCATAGCTGGGAATATTGAAATCGAGGCCCAGTGCTGCCTGGCAGACCTCCAACAAGCACATTCCTATCTGAAATATATATATATATACCAGCCCTGGTGTTTTTCTTTTAATGCGAGACAGGTTATTTTCTCTGGAGATGTTTCGCCTGGAGAAGAAAAGATTAAAGGAAAGACATGATAAATGTTTTCAAATACTCAGAGGGCTGCCATGTGGAAAAAGGAGTCGAGTCTATTCTGTGCCGTTCCAGAAGGCAGCACGGAAACAGGGGAGCCGTTGGAAGGGGCATAGTTTAGCTCCAGTGGAATAGATGGCTTCCTTTTATGGAGAAAACTCTCAGAGTCTTCAAGTGTGTAAGCAGAACAAGGGGCCAGGCGCCTGGTTCAGAGAGCTCAAAGCTCCTGTCGGCAAAGGCTTCTTGGTCCCACACCTGGCCTTCCAGTTGGTCAATCATGGAAGTGGTAGCCCAGCGCGGTGGCCCACGCCTGGAACCCCAGCACTTTGGGAAGCCGAGTTGGGAGGATCGCTTGAGCTCAGGAGTTCGAGACCAGACTGGACACCATAGTGAGACCGCATCTCTACAAAAATTTTTTTAAAAATTAGCCCGGGCCCGGTGGGATGCATCTGTAGCTCCTGCTACAGGGAGGCTGAACCCAGGAGGTGAGCCTGCAGTGAGCTGTGATCCAGCCACTGCACTCCAGGAGTGAGAGCACTGACTCAAAAAAAAAAAAACGGAGCTGGGCTCAGTGGCTCAGCCTGTAATCCCGCACCTTTGGGAGGCTGAGGTGAGTGGATTGCCTGAGCCCGCGGGTTCGAGACCCGCCTGGGCAGCAAGACCTCATCTCTACAATAAATAAAAAAATTAGCTGGGCGTGGTAGCGCGCGCCTATAATTCCGGCTACTCGAAAGGCTGAGGCGGAAGGATCGCTGGAGCCCAGCAGGTCGAGGCTGCGGTGGCCGGGAGCAGCCACTGCACTCCAGTCTGGGTGACAGAGTGAGACTCCAACTCAAAAAAAAAGAGAAAAAAAAAAATCATGGAAGTGGTGTTATGGGTTCAGTTGTATTCCCCCACAAATTCTTATGTTGAAGTCCCAACCCCCAGTGCCTTTCAAGAGGCGACTAAGTTGAAATGAGGGCATTAGGGTGGACTCTAATAGAGAGATGTCTCTCTAAGCAGAGGCAATCGGACACGCAGACGCCAGGCATGCACACACAGGAAAGGCCACGTGAGGCTGCAGGGAGACAAAGGCAAACCAAGGAGAAACCAAACCTGCCACCACCATGACCTCAGACATCCAGCCCCCAGATGGTGAGAAAGTAATTGCTGTTGTGTAAGTCAGCCAGCCAGTCTGGCATCTTATCATGGCAGCCCTAGAAAATTAATACAAGCAGGATAATGGCCTTGTGCTTGTGGCAGTGTAACTGTCCCTGTTAAGTAAGACACATTAGAACAACCAGTTCATTCAACTAGTTGAATCTAGCATAAGCCAGGCAGGGTGGCTCACACCTGCACTCTCAACATCTTGGGTGGTGGGAGGATTGCTTGAGCCCAGCAGTTTGAGACCAGTCTGGGCAATATAGTGAGACCTTGTCCCTACAACAAAACAAAAACAAAACAACGAAAAAAACACACAGAAAACCTCTAGCATATACACCTTTTCACCTGAGTAACACTGGTAACACCTGAGTAATACATTCACTGGTAACCATTGGAGAGGTCAAAGGAAAACTACTTGACCTCATGCTGTACTGACTTTTGAACTACAAAAGCAATTTGAAAAAACTCAAAACCTGGTACTCAAGAATAAGTCTTTTTTTGTCTTATTCAGAGTCAGAGTCTCACTCTGTCACCCAGGCTGGAGTGCAGCAGCACGCTCACAGTCACTGCAGACTTGACCTGCTGGGCTCAGGTGATCCTTCTGTCTCAGCCTTCCAAGTAGCTGGAACCACAGGCACGCACCAACACGCTTGGCTAATTTTTTTATTTATTATAGAGACAATGTCTCGCCAAGTTGCCCAGACTGGTCTCAAACCCTGGGCTCAGGCAGTCCTCTTGCCTCTGCCTCCCAAATTGTTGGGATTATAGGCGTGAGCAACCGAGCCCAGCAAGAATAAGTCTTAATAAGCTGTTGAATTTTAAGCCTACAGAATTTATCTCTGAATGCTATCAAAGCATTATTTTACATAATATAGGGACACTGTGCTCCAGAATATATCACTGCCGGAACCATTTGGAGGTGATTATAAATTAGGGGGTATTGGAGCTGTTTTGTTCTCATGGTAACTCAGTCATTGAGGAAACATCTGAAGAATTTTCATTAAATAAGTACAATAAGCATGGAGCATTCAAGGGTGACTTTAGCAGTATCGACCTCCTGGGCTCAGGCGATCCTTCCACTACCCCAGCCTCCTGGGTTGCTGGGACTACAGGTGTGCACCACCATGCCTGGCTAAGTTTTTAATCTGTTGTGGAGATGAGGTCTCACGATGTTGCCTAGGCTGGTCTCAAACTCCTAGGTTCAAGCAATCCTCCCATCTTTGTCTCCCAGTGTGGTGGGATGACAGGTGTGAGCCCCCGCACCTGGCTAGATTACATAATTTGCAAAGAAGAGGGAGAATGAATGAACAGAGGTCTTACTCTCCTTCTTCTTTATCCCTTTTGTTACATTAAAAGTACATAAAATAAGCCGGGCTTGGTGGCTCAGCCTGTAATCCCGCGCCTTTGGGAGGCTGAGGTGAGTGGATTGCATGAGCCCACGGGTTCAAGACCCACCTGGGTAACTTGGCAAGACCTCATCTCTACAATAAATCAAAAATTAGTCAGGCGTGGTAGTGCGTGCCTATAGTTCCGGCTACTTGGAAGGTTGAGGCGCAAGGATCGCCGGAGCCCAGCAGGTCGAGGCTGCGGCGGCCGGGAGCAGCTACTGCACTCCAGTCTGGGTGACAGACTCCAACTAAAAAAAAAAAGTACATAAAATAAAATACATAAAAATATAAGTTCACTGCACTGTCAGACTTGAATATAGTTCAGAGAAAAACATCTTGGCTGCCGATGACTGAAAAATAAATCTGCATTTCTTTAAGGATGAAAGCGATAGAATATTTGTACCACAAATTTGTCAATGACAGAAGTAATATCGGAGCAGCCACACTAAAAAATACTGCTGCAAAGCAGGAGAATGAATTAAAACCAGCTCCCAGAAATTGCATACCACAGTGTTTTTACCCAGGTTCAAGGCCTGTTTTGTGTGCGTTCCCTCCAGTTTTCAAGACAGTACAAAACAGGATACAGCTTGTGAAAATGTCATGCAATAATATTGTGTTTGAAATACCAAAGTGTGTATGGTGGGGGGGGCTCTCTTTGTTTGAGACCATAACTAGGAATCCTCATTCAATCACAGGCAGGTCAGGGTTGATTTCACGTTTCCAGGCAACACCTGGATAACCAGCCATAAGCACCATTGAGAACCCAGCACGGTATAGTCCTGGGAAGGATCCAGCTTTGCTAGTGCTGATGCAATAAAGGAAAAGGAGCCTTGGATAAAATCCACAAAGCCACAGCATTTAACTATGCAGAAAGTGAACTGGGAGAAAGGGAAAAGCTTCCTCCTTGCCCATCTGATTACAAATGTGATATAAGGAACTCTAAAAACTGGGTCTTCATTTAGTCAAATATCTGTTGAGGCTGGGTGTGATGGCTCCTGCCTGTCATTCCAGGACTTTGGGAGGGTAAGGTAGGAGAATTGTTTGAGGCTAGGAGTTTGAGACCAGTCTGGGCAACACAGCGAGACCCCAGCTCTAGAAAATAATAATGAGGCTGGGCACGGTGGCTCAAACCTATAATCCTAGCACTTTGGAAGGCCGCTCAAGCCTGTAATCCCAGCACTTTGGAAGGCCAAAGAGAAGGGATTGCCTGAGCCCACAGGTTTGAGAACAGCCTGGGCAACTTGGCAAGACCTCATCTCTACAAATAAATCAAAAAATTAGCCAGGCGTGGTAGCACGCACCTGTAGTTCCAGCTACTTGGAAAGCTGAGGCGGAAGGATCGCCAGAGCCCAGCAGATGGATGCTGGGGTGGCCGTGAGCATGCCACTGCACTCCCGCCTGGGCGTTGGAGTGAGACTCCAACTCAAAAATAGTTATAATAGTAATTTAAGACAAAAGAAATATTTGTTGAGCACTTATTACGTCCCAGCTACTGGTCTAGGCTTAGAGGATTCAGCACGAGCAAAACAGAGCTCCCCCCTGCAAGGCACTACCCTGCACGGTCCTGCTGCCAACCCCCATCCCAAGAAATCTCTGCCCTCATGATTTTTATATTTCAACAGAGGTGGAGGTGAGAGATGGGCATCCAATGCCAGATGTTACCAACCGGTGTGGAGAAAAAAAAGGAGAGACGGAGGCTTGCGATGTGGGTGGCAGGTGTGTCTTCATGAGAACTAACAAGATACCAATTATGCCACAAATTGAAATAGAAAAGGAATCAATCACAAAAACATTTCCTCAGAGTAGAAAAAGCAGACTCTTGCAGAAAAACAGGCACTTGGGGGCGGAATTCGCCTTTTAAAGAGACGCAGACCAGGTCTTGGGGTGCCCACTATCCAGATAAAGTTATTAAACATTCAGCGCGAGGAAGGACGCCTTTTAACTCCTTTAATGCCTTTCTGGAAGGTAACAAGATCCGCAGGGAAGGCTGTGATTATTTGGCAGTGACCTTCTGGCCTTTCTATCTCCCAAGGGAGCTGTACACCAGGCTGGCGGGTTCACATGGCAAATGTAATAAAAGCAAAGACAGTGACATGAAGCACCATTTGAAAATGAGATTCTCCATGGGACCATATTTGTTACTATCTTTGGGGGAAAATACCTAAATGCAGAAAAATGGAATCACGAGTGCACCCACTTCTGCCTGAAGCAACAACATCTGGGGTTTTCTGTTTTTTTGCTTTTCTCTGGGGGTGACGGGGTGTGACCACAGCTGGTATAACAGCAGTGCCCCAAGTGCACACTACCAGGAGCCGTCTATACCATTCTCTGCTTAGCCTAACAAGGCCGGGTCTATCCGGTCAGTTGGCCCTCACTGTGGCAAATGCTGATCAATGGCACAGCACCCATCAGCTTGCAGCTGGATAAATATCCTTAATTCTAAGTATGCAAGTAGCATATCCACACACACACACAAATAACCTAAAAAACAAGGAGAGGTCAGGCCCAGTGGCTCATGCCTGTAACCCTCGCACTTTGGGAGGCTGAGGCAGGAAGACTGCTTGAGTCCAGGAGTTAGAAACAAGCCTGGGCAACATAGTGAGACTGTGTCTCTAGGGAAAAAAAAAAAAAAAGCCGGGTGTGGTGGCGTGCACCTGTAGTCCCATCTACTCGGGAGGCTGAGACAGAAGGATCGCCTGAGCACAAGTTGAGTCTGAGGCGAGTCATGGTAGTGCTACTGTGCTCCAGCCTGAGTGACAGAGGAAACCCTGACTCAAAAAAAAAGTAACCAAAACTATTCATACCCCCGAAAGCGACTGAAATAAAAAAAAAAAGGAGAGTGCCAGGTGCAGTAAAGGCCAAGAGTTCAAGACCAGCCTGAGCAGCACAGCATGACTCCACCTCTGTTATTAAAAATAAAAATAGAGGCAGAAACAAGACAGACAGGGGGAGGAGGGAATAGGAAAAAAATAAAAATAAAATATGGAAAACCAAGAAGATGACCACCATTGTTGCTTTGCTTACACAAACAAATGTTCTCTCGGAAGGGTAGAGAAAACAGTTTTCACACTTTTTCCTTTTTTTTTGAGTTGGCGTCTCACTCTGTCACCCAGGCTGGAGTGCAGTGGCACTCTCATAGCCACCGCAGCCTGGACCTGCTGGGCTCATGCGATCCTTCCGGCTCAGCATTCCAAGTAGCTGGGATTACAGGCATGCGCCACCATGTTCGGCTTTTTTTTTTTTAAATTGTAGAGACAAAGTCTCACCAAATTGCCAAGACTGGTATTGAACCCCTGGACTCAGGCAATCTTCTCGCCTCCACCTCCCAAAGTGTTGGGATTACAGGCATAAGCCACTGCAATGGCCGACACATTTTCTTTTTTTTTTTTTGAATCAGAGTCTCACTTTGTCACCTAGGCTGGAGTGCAGTGGCACATTCACAGCCACCACAGCCTCTGCTTGCTGGGCTCAGACGATCCTTCCACCTCAGTCTTCCAAGCAGCCAGAACTACAGGCATGCACCACCACGCCTGGCTAATTTTTTAATTTATTTATTGTAGAGATGAGGTCTCACCGAGTTGCCCGGGCTGGTCTCGAACCCTTGGACTCAGGCAATTCTCCCACTTCGGCCTCCCAAAGTGCTGGGATTGCAGGTGTGAGCCACCGTGTCTGGCTCACTTTTTTTTTTTTTTTTAATCTTTTAAAAAAATGCTTTTGAGTTGGAGTCTCACATTGTTTTTGTTTTTTAAGGTTTGTCAAGTGAAGCAGTGCGCATAGAGAGGAACAAAGAAATCTGTAAGTGGTTGTGACGACTTAGTTGTAAATACCACTGTACTTGGACCAGCTGGTTTTCACACACTGTCTGCGGTATATACTCTGCAGCTAGGCAAATTTAAGAAAGAAAACAGAAATAACTGGGTTATAAACGATACAATTAAATGTATTGAGTCCTGAGACAATTGCTTGTTTACCCGTATATGGCTATGAGTTCTGTAGATGCTTTATTTCAAAACCAAATATGCTATTGTCAAAATAAACAGGGTGTTAAGTTTCTTGCTTTAGTAATCAGTTTTCCTCAACTGTTTGGAAAAAAATAATCTGCCTAACAGATACTGAGATGGAATTTCATTTTTAAATCTGAAAGTTGTAATAATTTTCAAAAGTTTTAGATCAAAAACTGGTCACAGACCAAAAGATAATATTTTATTTATTTGCTCTTTGAGTCGGGGTCTCACTCTGTTGCCCAGGCTGGAGTGCTGTGGCACAATTATGGTTCCCCACAGTCTCAAGCTGCTGGGCTCAGGCAATCAATCCTTCTGCCTCAGCCTCTTGAGTAGCTCGGACTAAAGGAGTGCGCCACCACATCTGGCTTATTTATTTATTTATTTATTTACTTAGTGCACCACCACATCTGGCTGATTTTTTAAAAATTTTATTTATGCATTCATGCATCCGTTTATTTACTTATTTATGGCAGGGGAGAACAGAAACAGAATCTTGCTATGTTGTTCAGGCTGGTCTTCAACTCCTGGGCTCAAACAATCCTCCCTTCTTAGCCTCCCAAAGTGGTGTTCAAGATACAATATTTTTTAAAACCATCCTAGCCGGGCATGGAGGCTCATGCCTGTCATCCCAGCACTTTGGGAGGCTGAGGCAAAAGACTGCCTGAACCCACGGGGTTTGAAACCAGTCTGGGCAACATGGCGAGACCTTGTCTTTACAGTAAATTAAGAAAATTAGCTTGAGTGTGATGGTGCGCTCTTGTGATTCCAGCTACTTGGAAGGCTGAGGCAGAAGGATCGCCTCAGCCCAGCAGGTCGAGGCTGTGATGGCTGTGATCGTGCACTGCACTCCAGCCTGGGCAACAGAGTGAGATTCCGACTCAATAAATAAATAAAAAGCACCTTTGCTTGGGTTTTTAACTTACAGAAAGCCAAAGACAATAGAACAGATGATAACTTGCTGGAGAGGGTGGGACTTTCAAAAATATACATATATTTTAAAAATATATATTTTCAACAAAAGCAGATCTGCCCAAAACTAATGGCACTTGTGCAGCCTCTGTGAATGTTGAGAGTAACTTGGCATGACAGCACTTTCTAGTTGGGGAGAGGAAGTCAGGCTGCACTTCTGAATAAGCAGTTTTTGTAAATTAATAAACCCCTAGCGAGAGCTCTAAGGGAAGAGACCGGTCACCAAGGCTGAAGTACTGTGCGGTGATTTCTTATGGTTTTCATGGTAAATAAATGTGTTTCCACGCCTGATTAGGTACGCTCTTGTAGATGGGCCCCAAATTACATGGTCTTCAAGCTCCTCCCAAAACCTGTGTGCATCTCACCTTGCTGTACAGTCTAGGAAATATTTAGTGAACAGTTCCTTCTGTCTACCATGGAAGAAAGTTCACAAGAAAACTTCCTTCACAAGGATCTTTCCCAGAATCTCATCTTCATTATAGGAAGACATCAGTTCGAACTGACCAGTATTTCTGGTTTCAGAAAGAGCAAGTCAGTCAAGACGGGTGAAATATTTTCACTCTCGACTTTGTCTAAATATTGTCTGTCATGTTAAAGTACAAAAACTCCTGGAGAAATGTCTCTTGTTTGTCATTTTCTCCCCATCAGTGGATCTTGCTTTTTTATTTTTATTTTAGTTGGAGTCACACTCTGTTACCCAGGCTGGAATGCAGTGGCACGATCACGGCTCACCACAGCCTTGACCTGCTGGGCTCAGGCCATCCTTTCACCTCAGCCTCCAAGTAGCTGGGACTACATGCACACCACCACACCAGGCTAATTTTTTGGTAAAGACAGGGGTCTTGTTATGCTGCCCAGGCTGGTCTCAAACTCATAGACTCAAACGATCCTCTTGCCTCAGCTTCCCAAAGAGTTGGGTGTGAGTCACCGTGCTGGACCAGATCTTGGACCAGGACCAAATTCCACTGGTGACCAGTCCTTCCAGGGACCACGATGGGTCAGTCTTGTTCTTACTTAAGCAGACACTTGCAGAAACCAAGGTCCCCCAAATCCTACAAATAAGCATTTACATACCAAATGATGCCTTCCTGTAGAATTCTGGTTTCTGGAAATAACCATAAAATCTAACCATAAGCCGTCATTCATGCCGAAAGAAAAGCCTGGAAAGATACTGTTTAATAATTCAACATGAAGATTGGGTTTGTATTTACATGGCCAGGTTGTTAACTATGGCCTCTCAGGCGGACAAAATAGAGAAAGAAAAAAGACAGAGCCAGCATGGCCATTGCCTCAGAAACCCTCATGGGCCAAAAGAATTGTGGTTCTGTCTAACACAGTGAAAGCATATCCCCAAAGCAGGACCACTGAAATATCCCTGATGGTGGCCTCTGTGGTCCTCGGCCACTCAGGAACATCTGACTCCTTTCCCGGAGGACAAGTCCTTTTCAGGGTCTGTTGAAGGACAGAGTGTATTCATTACCACTCTTCCTGCAGAGGCATTTGATATTGGCTCTGACCTCCAAGGTCATGGTCAGAAGCCTAGGTCGACTCAGGGAGACAGAAGTAGTCACAGGGCAGGGACAGAATCACTTTCTATGGAAACCATTGTTTACCCACGTGGCTAAAACATGAACGAAATCACATCTAGACTAAAGGAGAGAGAAAGATCTCGGGTAAACATGTCCCAGAGCCGGGCGCGGTGGCTCAGCCTGTAATCCCAGCACTTTGGGAGGCCAAGGCGAGAGGACTGCCTGAGCCTGGGGGTTCGAGACCAACCCGGGCAACTTGGTGAAACCTCGTCTCTGCAATAAATCACAAAAACTAGCCGGGTGTGGTGGCGTGCGTCTGTAGTTCCAGCTACTTGGAAGGTAGAGGCGGAAGAATTGCCTGCACCCAGCAGGTTGAGGCTGCGGTGACCGTGAGCGTGCTACTGCACTCCAGCCTGGGCGAGACTGCAACTCAAAAAAACCCAACCAACCAACCAACCAAACAAACAAAAGAGTGTCCCAGATTACAAAAGAGTTGTGTACCCTGCCCCCCCACCCTCCTTCCTCTCATCCATTCTACCCATCAGCTAAGTCTGATGAGAAAGAAGCCCTCCAGGCCCCAACACTTCCTTGGTGGCTCATTTCAGTGACCTCACACTGCCCACTAAATACCTCCCAAAGCCAGGCATGGTGGCATGAGCGTTTAATCCAGCTACCCCGGGAGACTGAGGCAGGAGGATGGCTTGAGTCCAAGGGTTCCAGGTTACAGTGAGGCATGATGGCACCACAGCACACAAGCCTGGGTGACAGAAGCGAGAACCCAACCAAAAACAAAGAAACCAAACAGAAAATACTTTCTCAACTACACTCTGCTTTCAGATCCCTGTTATCCAGTCTGGGTTTTTTTTTTGGGGGGGGTGGGGGCGGGGAAGAGACTGCATTCATTCTACAACCTTCAATAAAAACTCTGTTGGGGCTGAGCGCAGTGACTCACACCTGTAATCCCAGCATCTTGAGAGGCCGAGACAGGAGGATCACTTGAGACCAGGAGGTCAAGACCTGCCGGGGTGACAAAGTGAGATCTGGTCGCTACAAAAACATTTAAAAAACTAACCAGGCGTGGTGGTGCACACCTTCAGTCTCAGCGACCAGGGGTTGAGGCAGAAGAATCTCCTGAGCCCAGGAGGTTGAGGCTGCTGAGAGTCACCAACGCGGTACTACGCTCCAGTCTAGGCAACAGAGTGAGACCCCAACTCAAAAAAAAAAAAAAAAGAAAAAGAAAAAGAAAAGTAAACGTGGGAAGGCCAAAGCACTCGGCTTGGGAATTTGAGTTGGGTCCGTTCCAATCACCTCAGTGGAAATCATCTGAAACTCTCACACCAGGTCACGCAAACACTCCGTCTGCAGGACTGTGTATCTTTCTAACTTTATATTGCGCCTGTGGTGCTATAGACAGATAACTCTTCCCACCAACTTCAAAAGCAGCTCCCTGCTTGAAGCAGCTCTAGGGGGCAGAGAACGCAAAGGAAAACAGGTTCCACATATGGGAAGCATCTCGTGTAACCAGGCGATGCCGAACCCCTGTCACAGGGTTTTTCCCCTTCATTTATCTCTTACAGTATGCGAGTCAGCTCATCGTGTCAAATCGCTTCACAGATCTTTGGCAGTGGTTATTAATTATCCCTTCATTTATGATTACATGGAACAATGAAATGAGAAGTTAAGAGTAGTCAAAGGTCTTTCAACATGGAGCCACTTTTCTTTTTTATGAGTTGGAATCTCACTCCGTCGCCCAGGCTGGAGTGTAGTGGCACGTTCACGGTCACTCCAGCGTCAACCTGCTGGGCTCCAGCGATCCTTCCACCTCAGCCTTTCAAGGAGCTGGAACTAGAGGCGAGCACTACCATGTCCGGCTAATTTTTTAATTTTTTTTATTGTAGAGACGGGGTCTCACCAAGTTGCCCAGGCTTGTCTCGAACCCATGGGCTCAGGCAATCTACTTGCCTCTGCCTCCCAAAGTGCTGGGATTACAGGTTGAGCCACTGAGCCTGGCCAGAGCCACTTTTTACAAGAGTTTTGCTGGTTATCATGTTCGATTCTGACCCCAGGATATGGTACCCCCTCCCAAATGGGCTAAAATCAAATATTGATATTATTGGCTGGGCACAGTGGCCACACCGGTAATTCCAGCACTATGGCCTAAGCGTAGGGGTTCAAAACTAGCCTAGGGAACTTGGCGAGTCTTCGTCTCTATAATAAATCAAAAAATTAGCTGGGTGTGGTGGTGTGTGCCTGTAGTTTCAGCTACTTGGAAGGCTGAGGAGGAAGGACTGCTTGAACCCTACAGGTCAAGGTTGCGGTGGCTGTGATCATGCCATTGCACTCCAACCTGGGCGAAGAGTAAGACTGACTCAAAAAAAAAAAAAAAAATTGGTATTATAGTAAAAGAGTTCCTCTCGACTAACCACCCCTTTAAGGGTGTCTAGACTCAAGAACTATAAACACGCAGCATCTCCTAGATTAGGCAAAGAGGGGTGCACCTTGCAATGAGCTTGTCAGAAAGATCTAGAAGTAGAGAAGGTTTTGTTCTAGAGATTCTGACTCTTTTTTTTGAGTTGGAGTCTCACTCTGTCGCCCAGGCTGCAGTGCAAGTGGCATGCTCACGGCCACTGCAGTCTCAACCTACTGGGTTCAGGCAATCCTACCGCCTCAGCCTTCCAAGTAACTGGAACTACAGGCATGTGCCACCATGCCCAGTTAAATTTTTTTTTTTAATTTACTGTAGAGATGAGGTCTCACCAAGTGGCCCAATCTGGTCTCAAACCCGTGGGCTCAAACAATCCTCTCACCTTGGCCTCCCAAAGTGCTGGGATTATAGGCATGAGCCACCACGCCCAGTCTGATGCTGACTCTTTTAAGACAACCCTAACTGCCATGTTTCCAACAAGAATTCACATTTAACACTCAAAGTGGTAGGGACAAGGCCACATCATTTTAAAGGCATTGAGTTCCAGATAAGGACATATGACTTCAAGGTCTTAGTATGAGACTACTCAAATGGTCAAACACTTTCTTTTTGTTGGTGTTTTTAGTCAGGGTCTCCCTCTGTCACCCAGGCTACGGTGCAGTGGCACAATCATGGCTCTCTGCAGCCTTGACCCCAGGACTCAGGTGATCCTTTTGCCTTAGCCTCTCGACTAGCAGGGACAATAGGTGCGTACCACCATACCCAGCTAACTTTTTTTATTTTTTGTAGAAACATGGTCTTGCTACGTTGCCTGGGCTCAAGCAACCCTCCTGCCTAAGCCTCCCAAGGTGATGGGATGACAAGTGTGAGCCACCACATCAGGCCCAAATACTTCCTTATATAACCAATTGATTATTTTTGCTGTTAACATCAATCCACCACCAGGCAGTATGACAGTATATATTCTGGCAAGTTCTCCAACGTCTGTTGCAAGTAATGTTTGCCCTCCAGTGCCTGGTATTCCACCCAGAGTCCGGAAAGGCAGCTTACCATCTGCTGTCGAGACTTCTTCCTGCTGACTGTCCAGGGCTCCCTCCTGGAGGCTGAGCTCATCTTGTTCAGCCAAGCCATTGGCAGTGGACAGCTGACCATTCGTCTGTAGGAGCTACAGGGAAGACAAGGACAGGGACACTTAATGTCAGTACTCACAACCAAATGAGACACAAGACACTAACTTCCGGAATATAAACTATTGAAAGAAGAAAAAGAAACAGAGGTTCAATAACAGTAAAGATTTGAGTCTTGAAGCCATCTGAAAGACCCAGCTACCTTACCGAGATAGAAGGTGCTAGCATCAAGCCGATGGGCCTTGTATCTGGGTAAGTGTGTACAAGTCATTCATGCAGTCATGAATTCATGCATCTGTACCCCATGCAGGATACACATACTGGCCTTTTCAGGCCTAGTCTCTCTCTCTCTTTTTTTTGAGTCGGAGGCTCACTTTGTCACCCAGGCTGGAGTGCAGTGGCATGCTCATGGCTCACCAGTCTCGGTCTCTTAGGCTCAGGTGATCCTCCCGCCTCAGCCTCCCAAGTAGCTGGGACTACAAGCATGCACCACCATGCCCAGATAATTTTTTTTACTTATAACAGAGACAAAGTCTGGCAATGTTGCCCAGGCTGGTCGCGAACTCCTGGGCTCAAGTGATCCTCCGGTCTCAGCCTCCCAAAGTGCTTGGATTACAGGTGTGAGCCACTGCACCCTACCCCCATTTTATAAATAAGGACACTGGGACTCAAAGTGACTGCAGAGGGAAAGGGGTGTCCTGCTACAGGTCTCACAACTCTGGAATGGAGGCACCGTGGCCCGAAAGACAGGTTACCACAAACTACTTCAGGGGTTTTTCTGAACTGTCAAGAGCACCCTCTTTTATTGTTTTATTTTATTTTATTTTTTTGAGTTGGAGTCTCACTCTGTTGCCCAGATTGGAGTACAGTAGCACACTCCCGGCCACCACAGCCTCGACCTGCTGGGCTCCAGCGATCCTTCCGCCTCAGTCTTCCAAGTAGCTGGAATTACAGGCACACACTACCACACCTAGGTAATTTTTGATTTATTGTAGAGACCAGGTCTTGCCAATTTCCCAAGCCAGTCCCGAACCCCGCGGGCTCAGGCAATCCACTCGCCTCGGCCTCCCAAAGTGCTGGGATTACAGGCTAAGCCACCGAGTCAGGCCTGAGGGTACCCTCTTTTATTTTATTTATTGTAATTTTTTTGAGTTGGAGTCTCACTCTGTCACCCAGACTGGAGTGCAGTGGCCGCTCCCAGCCACCGCAGCCTCAACCTGCTGGGCTCCGGCGATCCTTCCACCTCAGCCTTCCAAGTAACTGGAATTACACGTGCGCGCTACCACGCCCGGCTGATTTTTTGATTTATTATTGTAGAGATAAGGTCTCGAACCCGCGGGCTCAGGCAATCGACTCACCTCAGCCTCCCAAAGGTACGGGATTACAGGCTGAGCCACCGAGTCCGGCTCTTGGTACCCTCTTTTAAAGGACCTGTTTCTAAACACAAAGATTGAATGACTTAAAGAGCATCCCCTGGCGCCAGAGCTGCCTGCGACAAATCTCAGAGTCCCACACTCTCTCTGACATAATTTTGCCCTGCTTACAGGCCATCGGATGGCTCTGGCCACACCACTGACTTAGAACGGAGTCCTGAAGGGACCGTGGGCTCAAAACAGTCAACTCAGAAGTCTTGAATTGCACTAAATTGATTGCACCTGGCTGGTCCCTGCTCCCAGCAAGGCTGTCCTTCAACTGCGTGAGTCTCCGCCTGAAATAATTCCCCGCCCTGTACTTTAATACTTACACTACAGATGGAATTGTTGGCTTCAAAATGCCCATGCTGAGTCCATTTATTAAACAGAATACTCAGATTACATTTCCACTTAAAGTCTTCTCTTACCAAAATATGAAAGATGGGAATTTTAAATGAAACCTAAAAACACAAGAGAGGGGTGGGGAAGGCGGGGTAGTATGACTCTCCCAAGTCCATCGGCAAAAAGGTCACCGTATTTTAACTAATTATCATTGCTTACAGGCACAGGTTAGATGGAGATTTGGTTAATAATGTGAAGAGGCTGGCAGAGAAAAGCAGAAATCATATATTATTTTGGGCCACGTGGTAACCCAATGAATCTTTTTTTTTTTTTTGAGTTGGGGTCTCACTCTGTCACCCAGGTTGGAGTGAAGTGGCATGATCGCGGCCACTGCAGCCTTGACTTCTTGGGCTCAGGCAATCCTTCCACCTTCAGCCTTCCAAGTAGCTGGAACTATAGGCATGCACCACCACATTTGGCTAATTTTTAAATTTATTATACAGACAAGGTCTCAGCGTATTGTCCAGGCTGATCTGGAACTCCTCGGCTCAGGCAATCCTCCCTCCACGGCCTCCCAAAGAGAAATGGGGCTTCCATAACAATGAAGATTTGAATCTTGTACAGATCGGAAAGACCCAGCTATAGGCATGATTACAGGTGTGAGCTACCACGCCTGGCTAAGTCTCTTTAAATATGAAGAATCTATAAGACATAGGCACACCCTTCTTTTAGACATGTCACACATACATAGCAAAGTACATTAGATGACAGACATGGAATCCCAAAAACTGACATATGGCTGGAAGCAGTGGCTCACACCTGCAATCCTAGAAATTGGGAGGATGAATAAGAGGATAGCTTCAGGTCAGGAATTCAAGACCAGCCTGGACAACACAGCAAGACCTCATCTCTAGAAAACAAAAATTTAAAAATTAATCAGGCGTGGTAACCCATGCCTGTAGTTCCAGCTATATGGAAAGTAAGTTGGGAGGATCGCTTGAACCCGGGAGGTTGAAGCTGCAGTGAGCCATGATGCCACCATACACTAGTCTGAGTAATGTAGGACGCTGTCTCCAAAAAGTTGAGGTCAACTACTAGACCTTTTTATATCTTAAGTATGTAATAAGTAAATTATAAGGCAGTGACCACAGGGTAATTGTCTCTGCTTTCGAAAGCACTAGATACATTATTAACTTTGGAAGCAGACAACTTGTGTCGCTGACATTACTGAGACTGAGTTGAGTCTCTTTTAGTATGTGCATAGCTTGGGTCTAGGAAGTGTACCCAAGCTCTGACCCCATGGGTGACATCTCGGGTGAGCTGCCAGAGCCCATGACAGACCAACACTCCACACAAAAATGGGGTCCTCATTCCTAAATTGTCATATTCAGACACATTCACCCTTCTTTCCTTTACAAATGTTTTGCAAATCTCACATGCTCCTGTAGGTGAACTCACTTTTCTCCACCCCAAATTAAAACTGTTTTTCTTTTCGTTTCTCCCATCCCTAGCCTTCTAAATAATTCATACTATTGTAAAATAAATTCAGAGACTTCTGAGAATTATCAAAATGTTAAAGTCACTTCAAATCAGAAGAAATCCAACCTATATTCATTTAAATATTTTCTGTCTTGTCTATGTATGCATATGTATCAGCACACAAACATGGGAATTTTTAAAAAAACAAAAATGGGGTCCTGGTCCATAGCAGCCTGAGATCTGGCGGGAACTGGGAAGCTAAGCAGGGTCTGACTCGGTTAGTGCTTGGATGGGAGACCACATGGGATTACCGCATGTCCCTCACTTCCTGCAAGCTTTAAAGGCTTTTACAGGTGGTGGCTCACACCTATAATTCCAGCACTTTGGGAGGCTGAAGGAAGAGGACTGCCTGAGCCCGGGGTTTTGAAACCAGTTTGGGCAACTTGGTGAGACTTGTCTCTACAATAAAACAAAAAATTAGCCGGGCGTGGTAGTACATACATGTAGTTCCAGCTACTGGGAAGGCTGAGGCAGAAGGATTGCCTGAGCCCAGTTGGTGCAGGCTGCAGTGGCTGTGAGCATGCCACTGTACTCCAGCCTGGGAGACAGAGTGAGATTCTGACTCAAAAAAAAAAAAAACAGGCCAGGTGTGGTGGCTCACACCTGTAATCCCAGCACTTTGGGACGCTGAGGAGAGAGGACTGCCTGAGTCCAAGGGTTCGAGACCAGCCTGGAAAACTTGGCGAGACCTCATCTCTACAATAAATTAAAAAATTAGCCAGGCCTGGTGGCGAGGATCTGTAGTCCCAGCAACTCAGGAAGTTGAAGCAGAAGGATGGCCTGAGCCCAACAGGCTGAGGCTACAGTAGCCGTGATCCTGCCACTGCACTCCAGCCTGGGCGAGAGAGTGAGACGAAGACTCAAAAAAAAAAAAAAAGGGAATACAGGCTGTTTTACAACCTGATAGTTGCATATATTGAAGACATATTTCTTTATCAGTAAACACAATCTCGTCTTCAGCCAGTTTCTCTTTTTGCTGTAACTCAAATGGCCACAGGAGACAGGATTTACACGCAGCTCTGCCTAGACAGACCCGGAAGGCCCTAAAGACTAAAGACACAGCCAGGCACGGTGGCTCACATCTGCCATCCTAGCACTTTGGAAGGATGAGGTGAGAGGATTGTCTGAGCCCACGGGCTCGAGACCAGCCTGGGCAACTTGGCGAGACCTCGTCTCTACAATAAATCAAAACATTAGCTGGGTGTGGTGGTGCATGCCTGCAGTTCCAGCTACTGGGAAGGCTGAGGTGGAAGATCACCTGAGCCCAGCAGGTCGAGGCTGTGATGGCTGTGAGCGTTGCCACTGTTGCCTGGGCGACAGAGTGAGACTCCAATTCCCAAAAAAAAAGACTAAAGACACAATCTAGTGGACCACGAAACAGGAAGTGGTGACGTCGGAGAGCCATGGGCCACCTAGCTCAGGCAAGAAGTGCTGGGATTTAAGTTTGCCAAAAAAGAAAGACGGAAACCTGTATTCCACTTTTTGACTCGAGGTTTCTCCACACAGCTTTATCCATACAGTTATTCCTTTTGAGTTGGAAACTGAACTCGAAAGATACCCCCTGCACACTTAACCATGGTGAGCACCAGAAGACCTATTTTCCCCCTGGGTGTGTGTTTCAAAAAGTAAAAACGCCTCCTTTGAACAAATCAAAACCCCAAATGTTTTCAAGTTTATATCCTTTGAGTGGGTCAGCCAGAGTTTATTCCCGTAAAGTATTACCACATTACAACTAAACAAGCTGTAGAAAAAAAAAACTCAAATGCTTCCAGCAACAGTGTTTTCCGCTCATTTCTGCAAGAACCACCACTGAGCATGTACAAATGGCAGCCAAGGCTCTGCAGAAAAACCAGCAGGCCGCTCCCTCCTGTTCTTCTCCACAGGGTGACCACCACTCGGGGTAGATCCCCTTGCTGAGTGAGCAACGGGCATTCCAGTCTTTTTAACGAGGGTGTTAAATAATGAACAAAAGATGAGCTCTTGACAGCTGTCAGGATGTCAGGGCAGAAGAGCCTACTACAGTCATTCTTTTCACTACAGAAGTGATGTTTCTGGGTTTACATTTTCTTTTCTTTTTCTTTTGAGTAGGAGTCTCACTCTGTTGCCCAGGCTGGAGTGCAGTGGCATGCAGCTCATGGCCACCTCAGCCTCGACCTGCTATGCTCAGGCGATCTTCCACCTTAGCCTAACAAGTAGCTGGAACCACAGGCATGTGCCACCACGCCCGGCGAATTGTTTGATTTATTGTAGCAATGAGGTCTTGCCAAGTTGCCCGGGCTGGTCTTGAACCCATGGACTCAGGCAATCCTCTCATCTCCACCTCCCAAATTGCTGGGATGACAGATGTGAGCCGTCGCGCCTGGCTTCTACATTCTCACTGGGTGATCAGTGCCAGATGCAAGTGGCTCAGCACCCCCAGTGCCTCACACAGCAGATGAGGCTGCAACCAGCGCAATTTATCCCACCTATGGTAAGAAAGGTGTCTGGAAACAGGAAGGAACCAGAGGCAATCAATATAACAAGGGCACACACACCAGCCAGCCACATAGTGAGACCTGGTCTCTACAGCAAATAAAAAAATTAGCCTGGGATGGCGACGTATGCCTATAGTCCCAGATACTCGAGAGGCTGAGGTAGAAGGATCACCTGAGCCCAGGAGGTGGAGGCTGTGATAAGCCGCAATCGTGCCAATGTATATCAACCTGGGTGACAGAGTGAGACCCTGACTCAAAAAAAAAAATGATGATCTAGAAGGACTTTTAAATCCCATGACAAAATTTGTAAAGAAAACTCTTCACTGTGTTTTTTTCCTTCATTCTAATAAAAAGTATTTTGAAAATAAACCTGGAAAAATGTCAAACACAAGAAAATAAAAATCAGAGCATAAGTCAGTAAGCAATATCCCTGGAGAGCAACTTGGAAGCAGGTATTGCAATGTAAGATGTTCACACCACCCATTGGCTCCACTGTGCCATTCTAGTGGAGCTGGATTCACGTACTCACGCAGATACAGATGCAGTGATGTGTAACACACAATAATTTATAACAGCAAAAAAGCCTTAAGTGTCCACTGGTAGAAGGAAACAGTTAAATTATGAGCCGTTCATAACAGACAGCATCAAAACCGATGAAGTAAATCTCAACACACTCACGTGGGAAGATGGACCCAATTTAAATGGAAAAAAGTGATTTGCTGAGAGTGATTCCTTTCTGTGTTTAAAACCAATCAAAAATAACCCCTAACAAAAAAGGAAGGAGGAAGGGAGAAAGGGAGGGAAAGGGCATCCATGTTTGTTTGTTTAAGCCTTTTTTAAAAGCCTGGAATAATATATACCAAATCATTAACAATGGCTACCTCTGTGGAATTGTTTGGCTTTATCCTTTTAGAGGGAGGTGAGGAGAAGAGATAGGGTTTTCTTTTTACTCACTTTACCATTATAAAGGTGAGAATACATGGAACCCCTCTTAGGCTATGCGCATGTTAATAACCTGGCTTTCCAGGGTTCATAAATCTTTCAAGATCATCTAAGCCATCGGGCCACACTGGAGGGTCTTTAACTCCTCTGTTCATACCGTCACCAAATGTGATCAGCATATTAATGTCCTCAGCTAAGTCATTCATCAAAAATATTGGCCAAGACAAAGCCAAGAATATCACAGTTGTACAGAGGTCACCAGGGGCCTGGGGTGTGCAAACACATGTGTGAGGCATTCTGTACGCATTGCACAAGCATGTGTTTAATAGACAATTGCTTCCACCTTAAGAAAGTTACTTTCATGACCTTGAACACTTTTTCGAGCCTCTCATTGTTCTCTGCAAAGTGGTGTTAAGAACTCATTTTTGGCCGGGCATGGTGGCTCATACCTGTAACCCCAGCACTTTGAGAGGCCGAAGTGGTAGAATCTCTCAAGCCCAGGAGTTCGAGACCAGCCTTGGCAACATACCAAGACCTCGTCTCTACAAAAAATAAAAAACAGCTGGGCGTGATGGCACGCTCCTGTAGTCCCTGCTACTTCAGAGGCTGAGGCAGGAGAATAGCTTGAGCCCAGGAGGTCAAGGCTGCAGTTATCCATGATTATGTCACTTACAGAGTGAGACCCCCAACTCAAAAAAAAGGGGGGGGGAGAAGGAGGAAGGAAGGAAAAATTTATTCATTTTTATCTACCTCAAAGGATCTTTGGAACATCACCCGGCACACATGAAGTCCTAATACATCAACTACTAGCATAAGTTTTAGCTGTTTCTGTTACACCATTCAGTCTCAACGAGTGTGATCCGGTGGGAATTCCTTGTTCTGTGTCTGTCTTCCTCTCTCAAATGAAAGCTCTGGGACTTCCCTGCCTGTGCTGTTCGTGTTTCGCACTGAACATCTGAGCCTTCTGCTTTTCCAGGTCTGGTAGGAGAAAGGCTGCGTGATAGTTTATGCAAAGGTCTAAGTGGAAGAGTCATCTGAGATGTGGCCTGCCTCTGTCTCTCTGTCTCTGTCTCTCTCTCTAACTATAGAAGGCATGGGGGAAACAGCAGACAGCACAGCACATATACGGTCTTGGTTGGGTTCAAGCTCCCCTTAGTTGTGGCACCCAGCCTCTGAACCCATTTTCCCAAGTGTAGACTGAGTCTAATACTGCCTCTGTTTTCAGATTGTGTAAGATTCCAATTAAATTATATGTGTGGATGTTCTCTTTCTAAACGGAAAAGGACTCAGGAGAGATTTTATGAGACTTGGTCCATTTAATCAAATCAAGGTATATGCTCTAGCCCAGTATTATCCAGCCCTTATTAACACTTAAAATCGCCTTTCTTTTTTCAATTTTTTTTTTTATTTAGAGTCTCAACCTGTCATCCAGGCTGGGGTGCAGTGTCCAGGCACAATTACGGCTCCCTGCAACTTCCACCTCCTGGACTCAGGTGATCCTTCTGCCTCAGCCTCCTGAGTAGCTGGGACAACAGGCACATGTCACCACGCCAGGCTAGTTTTTTTTTTAATATCTTATAGAGACAAGGTCTTACTATGTTGCTTTAGCTGGTCTTGAACTCCTGGGCTCAAGTGATCCTCCCGCCTTGACCTCTCAAAGTGCTTGGACTACAGGTGTGAGCCACTGTGCCTGGCCCCTTAGACTGCCTTTTATAAATGGTTCTCATGTTTCCATCAATTCGAGTTTCAAAGGAGGCAGCATTAGAGTTGCGCCCTAGATATTACCAGGGAATCCAACAAAATTAGACACAGTTCTTTGGAAAACAAATCTCTCTACATCAGACCACACACACTTACACGGGAAACACGGCCCTGGCCTTGAAACAGACTAGGTCAGCCAGGCACGGTGGCTCACACCTGTCATCCCAGCAATTTGGGAGGTGGAGGCAAGAGGACTGCCTGAGTCCAGGGGTTCGAGACCAGCCTGGGCAACATGGCGAAACCTCGTCTCTACAATAGACCAAAAAGTTAGCCGGGCATGGTGGCACATGCCTGTGGTTCCAGCTACTTGGAAAGCTGAGGCAGAAGGATCACCTGCGCTGTGGTGACCATGAGCACTGCACTTCAGCCTGGGCGACACAGTGAGACTACTCTGACTCAAAAAAACAAAAAAACAAACAAACAAAAAAAACAGTTGACCAGCTTGATGGCTGAGGACTTATTTCATAGAAGCTAACAGCTCTTGTTCCCAGCAATATATCCACTCTAAAGTCAAACAGGCCAAACAGTAATCCAGACAATACTAAAAAATATTTTATTCCCCATTTTATTTAAACTCAGGCACACAGAGATTTTTCCAGTATTTTAAAGTTTCTAGAAATAGATTAAAAATAGGATGAAGGGCTAGGCGCGGTGGCTCACATCTGTAATCCCAGCACTTTGGGGAGGCCGAGGTGGGAGGATCACTTGAGCGCAGGAGCTCAACATAGCAAGACCCCACCTCTTAAAAAAAAAGGAAATAAATAAATAATAAAAACTTTAAAAGATGTAAGACAATTTATAAAAGAACAATAGGAAGAGGACTTTACTAGCAAGGTTTTGCAAAAAGAAAGGAAAAATGAGCTGCTTCCTGGGTTGCAGGGGTATTATCCAAGCGTCTAGCCAAAAGCTCTCTGCAACCACGTGAAACTGAGAAGCGACCGCATCCCAGGGCGGGGGTGACTCTAGTGACCTCTAAAAATAAGAAGTCCTTATCTCTGAGAAACTGACCTTCAGAGCTCTCTTCCCGGCCCCAGGATTCCTCAGGGAGGAGGCTGCAGAGCCTCAAGGGTGGTAGAGGATCCCGCCTCTCACAAAATCCAGATCTTTACACAAAACCACTGCTGGCTTTTCATTTCGTGATTTCTTTCCACTCATCTATTCAGCAAAGCAAAGCCAACAAGCCAGAAGATGCCCTTGCTGCTTGGTGAACTACTTGAAGCATGACTGGGTTCGCTTAAAGGACTCCAAAGAGAGGGTCGGCCTCTCCTCTCCACTATCCGAGTGATCGTGACTTGATTCAGCTGTCTGGACGCGACACATACCCCTCCAGTGGCTCTCGAAGGTCTTCACTTCTGACTTTTTTTTTTTTGAATCAGGGTCTCACACTGAGGCCCAGGCTGAAGCATGTGCCACAATCAAAGCTCACTGTAGCCTCGACATCCTGGGATCAGGCGATCTACCTCAGCCTCCTGAGTAGCTGGGACCACAGTCATGCACAACCGTGCCTGGCTCATTTTAAAAATTTTTTGTAGAGTCAATGTTGCCCAGTCTGATCTCAAGCTCTTGGGCTCTAGCAAACAATCCCCTCGCCTTGGCTTCCTTAAGTGCTAGCATAGACTTAGAGCTTCAACACCACCCCCACCAACTGCCGAAGAAAAAACTGTTCATCAAACAGCAGCATTTATCCCATTTCTATACCTGATTGGCTGGAAGCAGCTGTGTTCTGTTGTCATTAGTTTAACTAACTTAATTCAATCCTAATTCTCAGAATGCAAAGATTAATCTTATTTTGCTTTTGAAATGGCAGTGTTGGCCAGGCCCCAGTGGCTCACGCCTATAATCCCAGCACTTTAGGAGGCAGAAGCAAGAGGATTACCTGAGCCCAGGGGTTCAAGACCAACCTAGGCAACTTGGCGAGATCTCGTCTCTACAATTAAAAAAAAAAATCAGCCAGGTGTGGTGGCGCCCACCTGTGGTTCCAGCTTCTTGGAAGGCTGAAGCAAGTGGAAGGATCACCTGAGCCCAGCAGGTCAAGGCTGTGGTGGCCATCAGCATGCCACTGCACTCCAGCCTGGGCGACAGAGTGAGTCGCCTACTCAAAAAAAAAAAAAAGAAAAAACCGAAAAAAACAAACTAAACTAAACAAAAAGAAATGGCAGTAGTTATTACATAAGGAAGGTTTCTGGAACAGAATCTGCATAGCACATGAGTTTGTGGGCCCATAAGTGCCAGTTGGGAAGGGTAAAGTTCTCAGAGAATCTCTGGCCATTATCTAAAATTCCCAGATTTTTCTGTTTCTTATAATTTTCAGTAAAAGTCACAAAAATTATTTATCATAACTTCAGGAGAAATAGCCCAAACTTATCTCTACTTTTTTTTCCTGAGTTGGAGTCTTTTTTTTGAGTAGGCGACTCACTCTGTCGCCCAGAATGGAGTGCAGTGGCCACTCCCAGCCACCGCAGCCTCGACCTGTTGGGCTCCAGTGATCCTTCCGCCTCAGCCTTCCGAGTAGCCGGAATTACAGGCATGCGCTACCATGCCTGGCTGATTTTTTGATTTATTGTAAAAATGAGGTCTCGCTGCCCAGGCGGGTCTCGAACCCGCGGGCTCAGGCAATCCACCCACCCCAGCCTCCCAAAGGCGCGAGATTACAGGCTGAGCCACCAAGCCCGGCTCTGAGTTGGAGTCTTACTCTGTCACCCAGACTGGAGTGTGGTGGCACGCTCCCGACCACTGCAGTCTTGACCTGCTAGGCTCAGGTGATGCTTCTGCCTCAGCCTTCCAAGTAGCTGGAACTACAGGCGCACTCTACCACGCCCGGCTAGTTTTTTGATTTATTGTAGACACGAGGTCTCGCTAAGTTGCCTGGGTGGGTCTCGAACCCATGCGCTCAGGCAATCCACTCGCCTCAGCCTCCCAAAGTGCTGAGATTACAGGCTGAGCCCGGCCTATTTTATCTCTGCTTTTTAAAGACAGGGTTGTCTCTGTCACCTAGGCTGGAATGCAGTGCATAGCTCACTGCAGCCTCCAACTCCTGGCCTCAAATGATCCTTCAGCCTTGGCCTCCCAAAGTGCTAAGATTACAGGAATTGAGTCACTGCACCCAGCCTCCAAACTCATCTTTGGACATGAGAAAGAATGATGGCTAAGAGTGATCTGCTGAAGGCTGGGTGTGGTGGCTCACACCTGTAATTCCAGTACTTTGGGAGGTGGCGGAGGATTGCTTGAGCCCAGGAGTATGAGACCAGTCTGGGCAACACAGTGAGATCCCGTCTCTCTAAAAAAAAAATCAGCCAGGTGTGGTGGTGTGCACCTGCAATTCCAGGTACTCAGGAGGCTGAGACAAGAGAACTTCTTGAGCCTAGGAGTTAGAGGTTATAGTGAGTCATAAACATACCACTGCACTCCAGTCTGAGTAACAGAGACCCCCCAACTCAAAAAACAAAATTTTTTAAAAAAGAGATCTGCTAAAATCACCAATTTACTTCTAACATGCAAAATTAATTTAACTGAACACTGATATTCAAAAATTCAAATTGTTGAGTGTCTTAGAGAATAATGTATCTCACTTTAACCTTAATTAATGTTTCTCACTTCAAATCCCAGAGGACTTGTCACTACAGGTGAACTCATTTTATTAAAAACACTGTCTACCAATTAGGCCTCTAACATCTCAAAGAGCAGCATTTTTCAAGTCAGTATCACAGATGATCAGTATCCTGGATGAATCAACACCAGCATACCAGTACCGTCTCAGGAGTGTTCTGTGCTCCAGATTAGCTTGAGAAACTCTGCTCTAGACAGAGTTAAGCAGATTGACTTAGAATTGAGAGACCCCAACTTTGGGAGGTGGAGGAAAGAGGATTGCCTGAGCCCACGGGTTCGAGACCAGCCTGGGCAACATGGCAAGACCTCATCTCTACAATAAACCAAAAACTTAGCCGGGTGTGGCAGCACATGCCTGTAGTTCCGGCTACTCGGAAGGCTGAGGCGGAAGGATCACCTGAGCCCAGCAGATGGAGGTTGTGCTGGCCATGAGCGTGCCACTGCACTCCAGCCTGGGCGACAGAGTGAGACTCTGACTCAAAAACTTAAAAAAAAAAAAAAAAGGATTGAGAGACCCCTTTGTGTGCATTCTGAACAATTACGGAGGAAATGACCGTAGTATTTTCTAGAATGACTTGCCCATAGAACACTCTGAGTCTCACCACTTAACAACTCCTGTGCCTAAAGACACCATGGATACAAGCGGTGTGTTTTAACACACTACAGTTCAGTCAAATATTCCCCTACTGTAAAAAGTTAGGGTTGTTTTTAGAAATATTAAAACTCCCAAGTTCTCTGGGAAAGTATGTAAAAGAAAACAAAGCACTCTAAATCTGGTTAGGTGGGAGATCAGCCATGCTGATTTCAGGCACAGGGAATGTATAAGATCTCTGCTGGAGATGACAGAAATAAAAAGCACCACCTACCAATGACAGCCATTCGCTGCATGTGGGGGGCTCCCAGGATTTTGTGGCATGCAGTGCCTACCTGGCAATGTTTGCAGCGCCCACATTTAGGTCTGTGTCGTATGAAGGACAGAGAGAGGCTGCATAAATCCACCGAAAGAAAACTTGTGACTCCTTGACCAAGTCTCAGATATAATCAGCATCTTCCTCTAAGTGGACACGGTGCATATTAGCCATAAGACATGTGACATCCTCCACCAAGAAATGTGTCCCTTCCCTGGGATCATAACACTTCTGATTAAGATTTTTTTTTTTTTTTTTTTGAGTTGGGGGTCTTACTCTATTGCCCAGGCTAAAAAGTGTAGTGGTAGCCGGGCTCGGTGGCTCAGCCTGTAATCCCGCGCCTTTGGAAGGCTGAGGTGAGTGGATTGCCTGAGCCCGCGGGTTCGAGACCTGCCTGAGCAGTGAGACCTCATCTCTACAATAAATAAAAAATGAGCCGGTCGTGGTAGCGCACGCCTGTAGTTCCAGTTATTTGGAAGGCTGAGGCGGAAGGATCGCCGGAGCCCAGCAGGCGAGGCTGCGGTGGCCGGGAGCGGCCACTGCACTCCAGTCTGGGTGACCGAGTGAGACTCCAACTCAAAAAAAAAAAAAAAGTGTAGTGGTGGGATCATGGTTCACCACAGCCTCGAACTCTTGAGTTCAGGCGATCCTTCCACTTCAGTCTCCTGAGTAGCTGGGATTACAGTGCGGGCCACTATGCCTGGCTAACACTTTGATTTTTTTATAGAAACAAGGTCTCCCTATGTTGCCCAGGCAGGTCTCGAACTCCTGGGTTCAAGCAACCCTCCCGCCTCGGCCTCCTAAAGTGCTGGAATTACAGGCGTGAGCTGCCTTGCCCGGCCACTTTCTGGTTAAGAACCAGCATGCAAAGCTTCATAGAACCAGAAAATAATTCCTGGGGCAGAACTTGAAGAACTGCATTCTTTTCCCCACCGATTTACCACACACCAAGAAAATGCATCCCTACTTAACCATGCCTGGGCCACGATACAATCCATCTGAGGTGGAGTCAACTGTGGTTACACTGCGGGGTCCACACGGGGGTTGGAGAATACACAATCCAACTATTCAAATACTTCATGTGTTAAGTGAGTACGGGGAACAAGCCCACTCTGTGCTCTTTACTCTCTCCTTGGGCTTCAAAGCAACACTGAAGCTCCCTTTAACGGAACAGCACTAACTTCTCCAGGTTCGGCATTTGACTTTGCAGTTTTTGTTTGTCTTTGGCTTTTGCTTTTTTTGTTTTTTTGAGTTGGCGTCTCACTCTGTCGCACAGGCTGGAGTGAAGTGGCACGCTCACGGCCACCCC
Organism: Carlito syrichta; assembly: GCF_000164805.1. Taxonomy (NCBI): domain Eukaryota; kingdom Metazoa; phylum Chordata; class Mammalia; order Primates; family Tarsiidae; genus Carlito; species Carlito syrichta. The sequence continues at coordinate 52,935 of NW_007252210.1, read as the reverse complement.
AGCGTCGACCTTCTGGGCTCCAGCGATCCTTCCGCCTCAGTCTTCCAAGTAGCCAGAACTACAGGTGTGTGCTACCACGCCCGACTACTTTTTTATTTATCGTAGAGACGAGTTCTCGCCAAGTTGTACGGGCTGGTCTCGAACCCGCGGCCTCAGGTAATCCACTCGCCTCGGCCTCCCAAAGTGCTGGGATTACAGACTGAGCCACTGGGCCCGGCTAAGAGTTTTATATTCTAGCACCATGACCTTCACCATGAAGGTCTAAGGTAGGTTCCTCCCCACACACATTGTTGCCCATCTGCCACCCCAACAAACTGTCTAGGGTAAATCAGTAACCATCATGACGAAGCCTCCACATATTCCAAATGCAAAATAAGTAATATGTTTCTGGGAAAGTTTAGAATCTGGAAAATGAGGAGTCTTAAAGCACCATTTGGTGTTCTGAAATGTTTCTGATAATTCTTGGCAATTCTCATGCCTGATTTACTTATGTTTGGGTTTTTTTTTGAGGCCTTGCACCAGCAAATTCATACTAGGTTTTATCTGTAGCAGATGTGGAAGTCAATATCCCATTTCCCACTTAATTCCTACACACCGCCTCATATTTAAGTAAATACTCTCACGTCCAGCGGCCGCTTCTCTCAAAGGAATCTCATTTGTAATAAAATAATGACATCACATCCTTGCTTGGGAATCTGATAACACAAAATGTTTGGAAATCAACTGCATGCCACAGAAAGGCTAAGCCGTGTCTTATCCTGAAAGATAAACAGTTTTGACAAAGGAAAAAACCAGCGTCACCTCAAGCGCGGTCTAGATTTGAAAGTTCAAAAATGTTAGAGGCTAATATATTTCTAATCAGAGGTGTGTCCCTAAGGCGTGAGTATCAGAAACCTCACCATGGAGGAAGTCAGAGATGAAAACCACAGTGTCTGAGCGAGATGACGAAGGGAACATCATCGTTTGGAAAGCATCGCAATAAGATGCACACACTGCGCCACCACTGTGGCTCTAAGGCCTACCACCTTCAGAAGTCGACCTGTGGCAAATGTGGCACCCTGCCAAACATAAGGAGAAAGTGTAACTGGAGTGCCAAGGCTAAAAGACGAAATGCCACTGGGACTGGTCGGATGAGGCACCTAAAAATTGTATACCGCAGATTCAGGCATGGATTCCGTGAAGGAACAACACCTAAACCCAAGAGGGCGGCTGTTGCAGCATCCAGTTCTTAAGAATTTCAGCAATTAGTCACACAATAAATGTTTTGATTTAAAAAAAGAAAGAAAAATACGGTGTGTGAACTTGGCACAATCATCACCTGTTTATAGGAGAAAGAAAGCAGAGACAGACACAAGAGGGTCCTTTACAAAAGCTCTCTTCCACCAGGAGTGGTGGTTCACGCCTGTAATCCAAGCACACTTTGGGAGGCAGAGGCGAGGGGATTGCCTGACCCCAGGAGTTCGAGACCAGCCTAGGCAACTTGGTGAGACCTCTTCTCTACAAAAAATCAAAAAATTAGCTGGGCGTGGTGGTGCACACCTGTGGTTCCAGTTACTTGGAAGGCTGAGGCAGAAGGATCACCTGAAGCCCAGCAGGTTGAGGCTGTGGTGGCCGTGAGCATGCCACTGCACTCCAGCCTGAGTGACAGAGTGAGACTCTGACTCAAAAAAATAAAAATTCAAAAATTAAAACAAAAATCTCTCTGACCAGCCTGAGAAGGAAATGTTTGTTTGCTTGTTTGTTTGTCTAAGCAGCCCAAAGCAGCTTAAAACCTCTAAATTCTTCACCATTAAATATAATCGGCCTCCTGCAACTGTGGGTCCATATCCTGCAAATACTGCGTATTTGCAGTTCTCGGTTGATTGAATCTGAGGATGGGGAACCTGCAGACACAAACAGTGGACTGTGGGACTTGCACTCTGGTACCAGCAGGGTATGGGGCTGGAGGAGGGATCCTGGAACCAGTGCCCCTCGGATACCAGGGGATGACTGTACCCCACATTGTCTATACACATTGAAGGGCTATGCCGCCTTTGAACCATATGGCTTGAAGTGACTGTTGATTTTGTTTGTTTGTTTTGCTTTGTTTTTAAGTCAGTCTCACTCTGTTGCCAGGGCTGGAGAGCAGTAGCATGATCAGTCTCGCTGACCTCTTGGGCTTGGTGATCCTTCCACCCCAACCTCCCGAACAGCTGAAACTACAAGTGTGTGCCATCAAGACTAGATAATTTTTTGAATTTTCATAGAGACAGGGTCTTGCTACATTGTTCAGGTTGGTTTTGAACTTCCGGCCTCAAGCAATCTTCCCACCTAGGTCTCCTTGCTGGGATTAAAGATGTGAGTCATTGTGCCTGGCCAAGGAATCTTTGGCTTTTTTCCTTCCTTCCTTCCTTCCCTCCTTCCTTCCCTCCCTCCCTCCCTCCTTCCTTCTTTCCTTCCTTCCTTCCTAGGTAAGGTCTTGCTATGTTGCCTGGGCTGGTCTCGAACTCCTGGGCTCAGGCAATCCTCCTGCCTTGGCCTCCCAAAGTGCTGGAATTACAAGCATGAACCACCTCGCCCTGCTTGTTGATTTTATTGTTTTTATTTAAAAAAAAAAAAAAACAGCCGTGTACAGTGGCTCCTGTCTGTAATCTCAGCACTCTGGGAAGCTGAGGCAAAAGAATTGCCTGAACCCAGAGCTCGAGACCAGCCTGGGCAACTTGGTGATACCTCATCTCTACAACAAATTTTTTAAAAATTAGCCGGGCGTGGTGGTATGTGCCTGTAGTTCCGACTACTTGGAAGGCTGAGGCAGAAGGATCATCTGAACCCAATAGGTCAAGGCTGTGGTTGCCATCAGCATGCCATTGGCATTCCAGCCTAGGCAACAGAGTGAGACTCCAACTCAAAAAACAAAACAAAAACCCAGTTAGAGAAAATTTATTGATCACCCCATTGCAACTTCAATTCTAAACCTGAGCTCCATTTGACTGAAAATGAACAAGCACATTTGCTTGTCTGATTTTCCACAGCATGCACTTAATTTGCAAAGATGGCCCGCCTAAGACCGTGTAATTTAGCCAAGAATCACCAGTTACTATCCCATAATGGCTGGCTCCAAATATTTCTAGCATAATCACTGAAAAATTTAAGATACAGAATGAAAAAGCAGCAAATTGCTAGTCTACAGACAGCTTGCTGTGTTTGCTAAAGAGCATTTATGACTTCCCAGGTTGGATTTGCACCTGCTTTGCGATTCTGAAGCCTGCGAGTCAGAGAGTTCCCCTTCTAGAACTTCTAGGGCTGCAGCAGTCAGGACAGATGTCACTTGTCAAGGTTTGAAGCGCAAGAGGCCAGCTGGCCAGGAAGAGCTATGTAAAGCCATCCCAAGGGAGTCTAGAAATGTCTCCTTACATGTGAAAAAAACTAAAGACGGTTTCCTATACACGGTGGCATTGGTTATTTAATAGTCATTAAACACTGAGCTCTGATAATGGACTTGAAGATGCCATTTTGGAGAAACCACTTAGAGTCTGTGGACGGTTAAGAGCAAAATTAAAATGACAAATGGAATTAAAATGACAAATGGAAACGGCTTTCTCTGACGCGTGTGCTCAGCGCTGTGCCCCCGGCCTGCAGACGACGCTGCATGCCAAGGTCAGTGACGTGAGTCCAGCCTGGGCCAGCCGGGGAGAAACAGCCGGCGTTTATCAGTCAGTCTGGCCCGCGGAAAACAAGGCCTTCGCCCAGGCCCACTGAAGCATAGGACATAGGCAGGACCCTTTCCCCATATGCTAAAAAAGCCACCGTGCTCCTCTAGATCCAGCCTAGCCTAGGACAGTGAGAAGAAAGAGCACGACTTGGGAGTGGTTTAGCCCTTATTTGCTGGGAGACACTTGGGCAAAAGTCTCATCCTATGAGCCTCAGTTTCTTCACCTGTAAAATGGGCAGTAAGACTTTTGCAGGATGGTGGTTGTGGCTGCATCCTAACCCAATTAAGTCAGAATCTCCGGGGAAGGGATGTGAGTATTCATGGTTTCTAAGGCTTCCCCAGGTGACTCCAATGGACAGCCACTGTCCGGAGGCACGATAGATACCAGGCCAAAGGACGTTGACAAGGGGTGAATGGGACACGGGTTAGGGCATCTGCAGCAATTGGTAACTGGCTCCCAAAAGCAAGCCAAGTCAGATTGCAGGTCAGATTACAGGCAGAGGGAAGAGGTTCCAATGCAGGCAATGATAGGAAGGGTCTGAGGACTAACTTCTAAAGAAGAGGAGGCAGGGAGAGGCAAAAATAAGAACCTAGTGAAGTCGGGCTCGGTGGCTCAGCCTGTAATCCCGCGCCTTTGGGAGGCTGAGGAGAGTGGATTGCCTGAGCCCGCGGGTTCGAGACCTGGGCAGGTGAGACCTCATCTCCACAATAAATCAAAAATTAGCCGGGCATGGTAGCACGCGCCTGTAGTTCCAGCAGCTTGGAAGGCTGAGGCGGAAGGATCGCCGGAGCCCAGCGAGTCGAGGCTGCGGTGACCGGGAACGGCCACTGCACTCCAGTCTGGGCGACAGAGTGAGACTCCAACT
>NW_007252210.1:37868-48358 GCF_000164805.1 Carlito syrichta | reverse complement strand
AAAAAAAAAAGAACCTAGTGAAGGTTGAGAGCCACCACTGGGCAATGGGAGAGGAAGGTGACATCTGGGAAATAAAAAAAGACCTCAAGGGGCCGGGTGCAGTGGCTCCCGCCTCTAATCTCAGCACTTTGGGAGGCCAAGGCAGGAGGACTGCTTGAGCCCAGGAGTTCAAGACCAGCCTGTACAATGTAGTGAGACCTCATCTCTGCCAGAAAAAAAAAATGTTTTAAATTAGCCAGGTATAGTGGCGTGTGCCTGTGGTCCCATCTGCTTGGGAGGCTGAGGCAGAAGGATTGCCTGAGCCCAGGAGGTTGAGGCTGTGGTGAGCTGTGATCATGCCACTGTACTCCAGACTGGGCGATAGAGTAAGACCCCAATTCAGAAAAAAAAGACTCAAGGAGTCCTAACTGAACTTTGAGGTCTCATTGCTGGTTTCATTGCTTGGCTTGAGATTTTTTTTTCTGGTGACACTCAGCAGCATGGATGTTTACGTGAAGAAGGGACTGTGGAGTTGGGTGAGGGATGTGAGAGAAGAAATGAGATGACAGCGAGCGTTTCTCCATTCTGCCTGGCCGAGTCGCTGGGACTAAGCTCTCACTGTGTCCAGTTGATGCCCCAGTGGTGTGGCTGGGAACTTCCCACAGAAGGCTTCCCTGTCTTATGAATAGCAAAGGCAGTGTGTGGCATTCCCGGACGCTGCCGCTGCCGAATGTTCCTGTCCCCCACATGGTCCTAATCAGGCTACCTGAATTCAGCAGAGAAGGAACTTGACAATACTAGAGCCTTTAGGCATTAAGAGGTCTTAAAAGAATGCTTCCCATGAACAAGTAGTGACTATGCTTAGAAGAGATTTGTACTAGTAAATACATTTCTTCAGTCTCAGTGGGATGCCTCTTCCCATGTGATGCCTCACTTCTGAACATTTCTGCTTCTGAGACATATAGACTAATCAGAAAATTCACTAATACATAAGCACATGCTCTAAAAAGCAATGCCTAATTAAAAATGCATTCCCAGTCTAGCCGAGCTTGGGGGCTCAGGCTTGTCATCTTAGTACTTTGGGAGGCCGAGGCAGGAGGATTGCTGGAGTCCAGGAGTTCAAGATCAGCCTGGGTATCACAGCAAGATCTCATCTTGCTATCAGAAAAATCAAAAAATTAACCAGGCATGGTGATGCACCCCTTTAGTCCCAGTTACTCAGGAGGCTGAGGTTGAAGGTTCACCTGAGCCCAGGAGGTGAAGGCTTTGGTGAGCTGTGCTCGTGACCCTGCAATCCAGCCTGGGTAACTAACTAAGTGAGACTCCAACTAAAAAAAAAAAATTTTTCCAGTCTAACTGAGTATGGTGATTTTGCAGAGGACCCCAAAGCGGCATAAACGTCTCTCTCCGCCGTCGGGGTGGAGAATGCCAGCTTGAATCACCCCCTCCTGTACTCAAGGTGTGGCTGGTGCTGGTTCTGCTGGGGAAAGGTTGTGACTGTGGACTTGACCTTCATCTCTCACAGCACGTTTTAAATGGTTCTATAGTTATTTGGGACTTGTTGCAAAGAAAAACAAACCTCTGTCCTGTCATGTCCCATAGAAACAAAAATCCTCCAGAAAAATACAAGCCTAAGAGAAGAAAGCACTTGCACCATGTACACAGTTATGACCTGAATAGAAGCGATCTTACAGAAGTGCATTTTTCATGACACAAGGAATCCATTAACCTAATTTATAAATCATAAGTTACAGCTGTCAGAATGGCTTTTAGAGCTGCCAGCTATTACAGAGAGCATCTAGCGGTGCCATTAATACCTTAATTTTCAGCTTGATCAGTAACACAGTAGAACACTGACTAGGCCTTGTTCTCTGCATAAACACACTCGAAAACTCCATTCTGCCAGGTGCGGTGGCTCACGCCTATAATCCAAGCACTTTGGGAAGTGGAGGTGAGAGGACTATCTGAGCCTGGAGGTTTGAGATCAGCCTGGGTAACTCGACAAGACCTTGTTTCTACAACCAATAAAACAGAAAATAGCTGGGTGTGGTGGTGCCCACCTGTAGTTCCAGCTATTTGGAAGGCTGAGGTGGAAGGATCGCCTGAGCCCAGCAGGTGGAGGCTGGCCGTGAGTGTGCCACTGCACTTCAGCCTGGGTGACAGAGTGAGACTCCAACTCAAAATAAAATAAAATAAAATAAAATAATCACCTCCAGGAGATGATATTAGAGATATGGATGATCACAAAGACTGCTCTTTTTGGATCAAATACTGATTTACAGGAACCAATTTGCATTATATTCACAGCATATGAAATTTATCTTAGAAATTGTATTTGGCTTTTCTTCACTAGATCGACTGTACATACAAATTCTCTTCCCCCCACAACTCCCACAAATGATGTACCAAGATACTCTGAATATTTTTTTCTGTTTTCTTTACATAATCCCACCTTTTCTTGATTTAAAAAAAAAAAAAAAAAAGATTTTTTTTCCTAACCCAAGAGATTACAACTGGAGAAGTTACTGCAAAAAGGAACTTTGTTTTCAGACTCATTTGTTTCCAACTTTCCCATTATTCTAACAAACATTCTCTTTTCATCTTTCCCATAAACTCTCCATTGAGAATTACAAGCTCTCTGGTAATCAGTAGTTTGGAACACACACACACACACTAAAATGCAATTCCTGATGTGTACCTCTGGCAAGAAAAAAAATAGTCCAGTGGCAAAATCAATCATGGAAATCTGCCGGGCACAGTGGCTCACACCTGTGATCCCAACACTTTATTTTTTTGTTTTTTTGATTGAATTGGAGTCTCACTCTGTCGCCCAGACTGAAGTGCAGTAGCCGCTCCCAGCCACCGCAGCCTTGACCTGCTGGGCTCCAGCGATCCTTCCGCCTCAGCCTTCCAAGTAGCTGGAACTACAGGCGTGCGCTACCACGCCCAGCTGATTTTTGATTTATTGTAGAGATGAGGTCTCGCCAAGTTGCCCAGGCAGGTCTCGAACCCGCGGGTTCAGGCAATCCACTCACCTCAGCCTCCCAAAGTGCAGAATTACAGGCCGAGCCACCAAGCCCAGCATCCCAGCACTTTAGAAGGCAAAGGTGGGAGAATCACCTGAGGCCAGAAGTTCGAGACCAGCCTGGTCAACATCGCAAGAACTAGTTTCTACAAAAAAAAAAAAAAAAAAAAAGAAATTAATCAGGTGTGGTGGCACATGCCAGCTGCTTGAGAGGCTGAGGCGAAAGGATGGCCTGAGCCCAAGAAATTGAGGCTGCAGTAAACTATGAGTGTGCTATTGCATTCCAGTCTGGGTAACAGAATGAGACTCTGACTAAAAAAGAAAAAAAAAAAAAAAAAAGGAAATCACTGAAAAGACAGAAAAATATTCCTTGGTATCCATTCCTATGTTAATGGGAAAATAGTTTTGAAATTGAAAAGTTTTTATATCATTCATAAGTGGACCCTGAACATTTACCATAATATTGCAAGAAAGGAACTGGCAGTAGCGGGAAAATGCACGGGGGGGTGGGGTGGGCACGCACACACAACAACAATAAGAGTATCTGGTCTCCAACCAGGCTAAGAGGGGACCACAGGGAGACCCAAACTTTACCTGTATGATGAACACTTGTATGCCTAACCCTGCATTGTACCCCATACCTTTAAAATTAGATTATATTTTAAAAAGAAACAGTTTTATATCAAAGATGTTAGAAAATGACTCATAAAACGTTTCCAGTCATTGCCTCTGGGAGGGAAGGGACAAATTATTTGCTTTAACATGTAAGTAGCCATAATGGGGCATGATTCTTCCTCAGTCCAAATACACTCCTCGCTGTGTGGCTTCATAAATTACGATCGTCGCATCAACTATTCCTAGAGTGAAGTCCCCAAATCCTGTGGTCCAAGCCCACCACACACTCACTCCGCATCTTGCTTTTAATTCTCTTCCTCGACCTCTTACGTGCTCCAAAGCCGCTGAACATTCATCATTTTTCACAACCCCCCGATCCCACCCTAGGTCCCCACACGTCATTTGACACTTGCCTGGTCCCTGTGATGGGTCAAGTCTGAAGGAAAGACCACGCATCTAAGACAAAAGTGGTCGCACGTAGCACAAGCAGGGAGGGACCCCTCTCCACTCTGTTGATGATAAGGCAAGGGGAACAGGAAAAACTTAGTTCTGAGCTGCAGCTGAGCAGGCAAAAAATGCCAAGAGTAGGAAAGAGAGAAAGAAGATGCTGACTGTGATCGTTTTTATCTTTGATCTGGCAATGGTGGAGAGTTCAATATGAGAGAGCTCTGGTGATGGCGTGATTCAATGTGCATGTTTAAAAGATCACAACAGGGCTGGGCGCGGTGGCTCACGCCTGTAATCCCACCACTTTGAGAGGCTGAGGTGGGAGGATTGCTTGAGGTGAGGAGTTCAAGACCTGCCCGACCAACACAGCAAGACCCCATCTTAATTAAAAAAATGTATTTAAGATTACAACATACGTGGTGAACAATGCACAAAGCAGATCTGTACTGGCAGAAGTCGGAACAGCGTTTACCTCTTGGGAAGCAACAACCGGGGACCTCAAGGGAGGCTTCCGGGGTGCGGGTTGATGTCCTACAACCTGCCCTGGGAGAGGGTTGCATGTGTGATCAGTGTAGAGAAATTCACCGCATTATCCAGTTAAGATTTGTCTGCTTTACCAGAGGTACACTGACCGAAAGCAAACTGCCCTAAAACCCCCAAACTGCCAATTTGGCTGCAGAGGGATGGGCTGAAGGAGGCCCGAGGTGGAGGCAGGGAGGCTGGGCCTGCATCAATACAGGACAGAGACGGAACAGAGAGGAGGCCGCGTGGACAGGAAGCATCAACTTGAAATCTATTTTTGAGATGAGGCCAACAGGTCTTCCCAATGGAAGAAGAAAGACTGCCAGATTTGGGGACAGGTTATATCAGTGACAGTTTCTGAGGTTTAGTTTGGCTTTGTTTTTAAATGAGACAGAGTCTCACTCTGTGGCCCAGGCCAGGTCTCAACTCCTGGGTTCAAGTGATCCTCCTGCCTCAGTCTTCCGAATGGCTGGGATTACAGGTGTGAGCCACGACACCTGGACACCTTCTGAGTCATGAGGGAAAAAATTATCTGTTCATTGATTTTTAACCCTGGGTTTTCTGTCTTTATGCTGAATTCTGGGTCTCTGTTCTCCCCCTCGTAGGCATGCTCTGAGCCAGGCTGCCTCCTATTGAAAAGAGGCCCTACTTGTGTTGTTCTTTCTCCTCTGTGGTCTGTGAGTAAGATGGGGATTTACTGGCCAGGCACAGTGGCTCACGCCTGTAATCCCAGCACTTTGGGAGGCCAACGTGGGAGGACTATTAGAGTCCAGGATTTCAAAACCAGCCTGGGCACTATAGCGAGACCTCATCTCTACAAAAAATAAAAGTAAATTAGCCAGGTGTGGTGACGCATGCCTGTAGTCTTAGCTACTTGGGAGGCTGAGGAAGGAAGACTGCCTGGGCACAGGAGGTCGAGGCTGTGGTGAGCTATGACTGTGCCATAGCACTCCAGCCTGGGCAACAGAGTGAGACCCCCAACTCAAAACTAAATAAATAAAATGAATGAATGAATAATAAAGATGAGGATTTACAAGTTTATATGTGAGAGCGCCGAATCCTAGCCACTAGACCACCAGGGAAGCTTACAAGTTTATATGTACAAAGTGCACAGGATACCGCCAGACACACAGTAAGCACACAATCAATGTTATCCATTAGTATGACAAGAACACATCAATTTTTTTTTTGAGTTGGAGTCTCAATCTGTCACCCAGGCTGTAGTGCAGTGGCATGGTCATAGTCACCACAGCGGACCTGCTGGACTCAGGCGATCTTTCCGCCTCAGCCTCCCAAGTAGCTGGAACTACAGGCAATGCACCACCACATCCAGCTAATTTTTTTATTTATTGTAGAGACAAGTTCTTGTCAAGTTGCCCAGGCTGGTGTCGAATCCCTCAGCTTACGCAATCCTCTTGCCTCAGTCTCCCAAAGTGCTAGGATGACAGGTGTGAGCCACCATGCCCAGCAAATCATTGCTTTTATTACCTGTTCCCTCCATTTTTCTGGTCAGCAGTTCTACTGTATCCTTTCTTAATAAAGTGCTTTTTTGGGAAAGAACTAACATCCGAGCTGTGAGAGCCTAGAAGCTTGGGATCATCTGGAGCTTTTCTGTCTCTTGGTCATCCCTGTGCTAAGGTTCCATCAAGTCCTGTCGTTTCTTTTACTCTCAAAGCCGTCTGCACCCATTCCTTCATCTCTGCACTAGGTTCAGGCTTCAACGTTTCATGCTTGATTTAACACAAGATCCTAAAAGCTGGTGTCCCTGCCTCTGAACCCCTCTGTTTAGTTCCAGCTTAACTTTTAACTCCAGCTGTCTCCCTTAGTTTCTTAAGGATAACTTCCCACCAGCAGTGAACAGAGTCCAGCCTCCTTACACGAGGGCCTCCACTTTTCCATGATATCCCGATACCGTCCTTCCTAAAGGCTCAATCCTGGGCCAACTAGTCAGAAAGAAATCCCCAGTGATCTTCAATAGCCATCTCAATTTTTTCACAGCCTGAGTCAGGCTATGTTAAGGGAAGTTAGCAAGAGCTAAGTCAAGATAAAACCACTCAACTCCATAAGGGCGAGGATGGCATCTCTCTCACATATCCAGCACCTCGCACATAATACACTTTAATACCAACTGAATTTGAGGTCGGGCACGGTGGCTCATGCCTGCTGAGGCAGGAGGATTGTTTGAGCCCAGGAGTTTGAGACCAGCCTGGGCAACGCAGCGAGACCTCATCGCTACAAAAAATACAAAAATTAGCTGAGTGTGGAGGCACGCACCTGTAGTCCCAGCTACTTGGGGGGGCAGGAGATCGAGGCTGCATGAGCTGTAATTGTACCACTGCACTCCAGCTGGACAACAAAGTAAGACCTCGACTCGAATTATCATTAGCTGTTCCAATAAACTAGAGAAATGCAAAATTCACAGCACACTTAAAAACACCACCCTGGCCAGGTGCAGTGGCTCAAGCCTGTAATCCCAGTACTTTGGGAGGCCGACGTGAGGGGATTGCCTGAGTCCACAGGTTCGAGAACAGCCTGGGCAACTTGGCAAAACCTTGTCTCTACAATAAATCAAAAAATTAGCTGGGCATGGTAGCATATGCCTATAGTTCAGGCTACTTGGAAGGCTGATGCGGAAGGATTCCCGGAGCCCAGTGGGTTGATGCTGGAGTGACTGTGAGCATGCCACTGCACTCCAGCCTGGGCAACAGAGTGAGACCTCAACTCAAAAAACAAAAAACAAAAAACAAATCATTCCTCTGTCAAAGTAACTACCAACGTCAGTGATGCGGTGGTGACATCTGAACACTCCTGTGTCCTCAGCAGCATCAAAATCTGTACAACTTGTAAAAACATGTCCTTTAACAACCTTCCATCCAGTCTACAGAGAAAGGTTCACAGGGGAAGCTGCCTATCCAGGGTAGGTGGCAGGGCTGGGGATTCAAATTCACATCCGGGCTCCCAAACACATGCCCTTTCTACTTGGTCTTAAAGAGACTGGGGTTGACCCTAAGGAAACAGAGGGAGGACAGCACAGAAACAAAGCCACTTCCCACAGATCAGAAACAGGCAGACAGTGTCGTCACTACCACCTCTGCCAAAATGCCCCCGTTAACTGTAATAGACATATTTTTTAAATTACACAGTAACACAAGAAATGGTTATTCTGTAAATGAATGCAACAAAGTGGGAGTGCTTCAAACTAATCGCAGCTCAGTAAAGATTCACATGAGCCGGGTTCGGTGGCTCAGCCTGCAATCCCGCGCCTTTGGGAGGCTGAGGTGAGTGGATTGCCTGAGTCCGCGGATTCGAGACCCGCCTGGGCAGTGAGACCTCATCTCTACAATAAATCAAAAAATCAGCCGGGCGTAGTAGCACGCTCCTGTAATTCCGACTACTCGGAAGACTGAGGTGAAGGATCGCTGGAGCCCAGCAGGTCGAGGCTGCGGTGGCCAGGAGCGGCCATTGCACTCCAGTCTGGGCGATAGAGTGAGACTTCAATTCAAAAAAAAAAAAAGATTCACATGTGTGTGAAATACAATTGCCAAAATGGAAGGCTCTGAGTATTTTGGAAAGTGTCTAATAAAAGGAGACTCAAAAGAAACCCGGAATTTACTTAGGAAAAAACTGTGCATTGATTCTTACATGTTTAAACTTCCGTCACCTTCAAAGTATTTGATGTAGTACACTTATCATAACACTTTTTTCACTGCTCAAAACAGTTTTTGAACTCATCAACTCTGATGCCTTTTAGCGCTTCTGCCATTTTTTGCTTCACCTCTTCCACATGGGAGAATGTGTTTCCCTTTGAGGACTTTTTTCATCAAGGTTAACACAAAAATGTCACTCGGAGTGAGATCCAGTAAGAACAGGGAGGGTGGGGCATGAAGGTCATGCCATTTTGGTCAAAAACTGCTGAACACTCAGCATGGTATGGGCAGGTGCACTCATAAGTCACCCATTATGAAACAGGCAAACTTTGAAAGAATCTCCAAAAAATTCACGGAAGCCAAATACAGCCTCTCACAACAACTCACAATAACTGGTACGCTGATGCCAATGGGTTCTAGAAATCTTATCTAGAGGTGGAAGCCTGTACTTCCAGAGGCCGCCCTCCAAAAGATAATTCCAGTTTTTGGGGGGTCTCCCCTTGTATTATAATATTTTTTAAAAGAAAAGAATAAGCCAGGTACGGTGGCTCACACCTGTAATCCTAACAGTTTGAGAACCTGAGGTGGAAAGGACTGCTTGAGGCCAGGGGTTTGAGAACAGACTGGGCAACATAGGGAGACCCTGCCTCTAAAAATAATTCTTTAAATTAACTGGGCGTGGTGGCATACGCCTGTAGTCCTAGCTGCTCAGGATCGCCTAAGCCCAGGTGTTCGAAGATGTAGTGAACTACAGTTGCACCACTGCAGTCCAGCCTGGGCAACAGAAGGAAACCCTGTTTCAAAAAAAAAAAATGCCCGTTTGGCAGCACATATGCTAACATCGGAATGGTAGGGAGAGGATTAGCATGGCCCTTATGCAGAGAGAAGACCCCAATTCATGAAGTGTCCCATGTTTTACTTACAGTGTGTGCTGAGAGCTATTGCACAACGGATGCATTTAGCATGTTGCGAAGCTTAAATCATTCCTTGGTTAGCAAGTAAATTTGTCAGAAACGTGTCATAGAGAAAATAGTGGAAGTGTGAGGCACTCCCTTTTACCCAGGAATCAGGCAGACGAACCATTAGCACACCTGCAAGTTACTATGTATATTACATATAATTTGTATCTTATAAATAAAAGTTGTATTTTATACTATGCATGCAAGAATGCTCATTTCAGCATTACATGTAGTAGCAAAACACCAGAATCAACCTAAATGTGGATCAGTAAAGGGTTTGGTTAAATACATTTGAGTGTGCATGTCGCTGACCATGCAGCCCTAAAGCAGCGAGCCAGGTCTGTGTGCCAAGCCAGAAGGCTTCCTGATTTACCACTGATGAAAAAGCAAACTGCAGGACAGTATGCTCCTATAGGTATATTCTTTAAAAAACAACAGAGAATATGTTTGTGTAGGTATTATGGGAAAGTCTCAGGAAGTAAGCATGCAAAGATGAAGTGTCCTTCTTCTGTGGTGGCATCTGCACAATGATAATGTGTAACTTTTCTACTTTGCAAGAAGGTTTTCTGTGATGAAAGGCCATCAGTCTAATCAACTTTCTGGATAACTTCAGGGGAACCCTTTAGTCCAGAAATAGTCAATTTTCTTGCATCCTCTTATAATCTTATTAGAATGTTCTTGAAAAAGTTGAAATGACAACTTGGTTCTAATTGTTTCTGTGCTTTAATGAAGTTACTTTTTTGCAAGTTAAAAAAAAAGAGTTTTTATTTAATAAAAATGTTTTCATAGAGACAGGGTCTTGCTATGTTGCCTAGGATGGTCTCCCATCTCCTGGCCTCAAGTGATACTCCTGCCTCAGCCTCCCAGAGTGCTGAGAATATAGGCATGAGCCACTATGCCCTAGTTAAGTTGTTTTTTTTTTTAAGTTTGCTGTCTCCAATCTGTTTTTATTATTTAGAATAATTTTTGCCTCCTATATTCTTGTTGATTAGATTTTTCCTACCTTTATTCCTTATCATATATTTCTATTTTGTTTCTCCATGTTACAAACTGCTAAACATTTCTCTTAGATCAAGGAAGAGTTGTATGTAAATGAATTCATCACTTGTTTCTTTTTTTTTGAGTTGGAGTCTCACTCTGTCGCCCAGACTGGAGTGTAGTGGCCGCTCCCGGCCACCGCAGCCTCGACCGCTGGGCTCCGGCGATCCTTCCGCCTCAGCCTTCCAAGCAGCTGGAACTACAGGTGCGCGCTACCACGCCTGGCTAATTTTTGATTTATTGTAGAGATGAAATCTC
>NW_007252210.1:15676-37848 GCF_000164805.1 Carlito syrichta | reverse complement strand
TTACAGAGATGAAATCTCGCCAAGTTGCCCAGGCGGGTCTCAAACCTGCGGGCTCAGGCAATCCACTCACCTCAGCCTCCCAAGGCGCGGGATTACAGGCTGAGCCACCAAGCCTGGCTTGAATTCATCACTTTTAAGTTAACCACATACACACAGAAAATTAGCTTGAAGGGTTCTTCCAGATCACCTAGAACAGTCTGTCCACGACACAACAACAATGAGAACCAAGTCCCCAAAGAAATGTTATTTGTCAAGGTCATAGACCTTGTTAGGAATAGAAACCATGACAAAAAAATTCTCCTTGATCGCTAACTTTTTTTTTTTTTAAGATAATTTTTTTTTTTTGAGTTGGAGTCTCACTCTGTCGCCCAGACTGGAGTGCAGTGGCCGCTCCCGGCCACCGCAGCCTCTACTAGCCACTGGGCTCCAGCGATCCTTCTGCCTCAGCATACTGAGTCGCTGGAATTACAGGCGTGCGCTACCGCGCCCGGCTGATTTTTTATTTATTGTAGAGATGAGGTCTCGCTGCCCAGGCGGGTCTCGAACCCACGGGCTCAGGCAATCCACTCACCTCAGCCTCCCAAAGGCGCGGGATTACAGGCTGAGCCACCGAGCCCGGCTGATAATTTTTTTTTTTTTTTAGTCCGAGTCTCACTCTGTCATCCAGGCTGGATTGTAGTGGCACAATCACGGCCACCGAAGCCTCAACCAGGCAATCCTTCCATCCCAGCCTTCCAAGTGGCTGTAACCACAGGCATGCCTACCGTGCCCAGATAATTTTTTTATTTATTGCAGAGATGAGGTCTTGCCAAGTGGCCCAGGCTGGTCTCGAGCCCCTAGACTCAGGCAATCCTCTCACCTCTGCCTCCCAAAGTGCTGGGATTACAGGTGTGAGCCACCATGCCTGGCAAAGATAACATTGTAATAAGATCAGGGAATACAATATTTTAAAACACTAAGCCGGGTTCGGTGGCTCAGCCTGTAATCCCGCGCCTTTGGGAGGCTGAGGTGAGTGGACTGATTGAGCCCGCAGGTTCGAGACCTGGCTGGGCAACTTGGCAAGACCTCATCTCTCCAATAAATCAAAAATTAGCCAGGCATAGTAGCACGCACCTGTAACCACGGCGAAAGGATCGCCAGAGCCCAGTCGGTCGAGGCTGCGGTAGCCAGGAGCAGCCACTGCATTCCAGTCTGGGCGACAGAATGAGACTCCAACTAAAAATAAACAAATAAAACACTAGAACAATAATGAGTGTCTTCCTAAGAGTCTAAATAAGGTTCTAGGGGTGGACATTCTAGGTTACTCAACCAGTATAGGTAATAATGACACTCAAGGTTTGCTGTTCTCAATTTTAAATCCCTATAATTACTCATTGAACAGGGAATTTTAGAAAACAAGAAGGTAAGTTTTGATGAAAAACACTTTTAAACTCATTGTTCTAAGTGAACTCATGAACTAGATACTATCTTTATTAATTGCAGCACCAATAACATCACTGCAGAAAGTAATCTTCTATACAACTGGTCTTCTATACAAAAACTGGACGTTTTCAGAAATTGGACTCCAAGCAGATGATGCTATACTTCTGCTTTGATAACAATACATAGTTATTTGCTATTATAAGTCCATCCACATTAATACACCATAGACCCAAAGAAAGTTAATATGAAAGCAACCCATGATTTTTTCAAGTACTATCTTAAGTGATATATTTTCATTATTGTAGATTTTAAATAAAATATGAACGAGAAGGACAAATTCTATTATTTCCCTTTTACGGTATTAAGAGAAAAAAATGTTTCCTCTGTGTGAGAAAAAAATACACACACACACACACACACACACACACACACACACACACACACATCCTTATTAACTATTTCTAAAGAATCTGAAAAGGGAAGACTTAACATGCTTATATATCTCCATGATTAATGCTTTAGCTAACATTAGGGAAAACACCAGCCCCAGATGAACCAATACAGTTGAAGAACAAATCCAATCATTACCTTTCAAATTTCTTCCTGCTTATATACTTGTTAGCATTTAAAATACCTTTCCTATTTGCTCAAGAAGAACAAAGGGGAAAAGCTAAATAAAAAATAAGATTTATATCCCTATTAAGATGTAATATCGTATACTAAGGCAAACAGCTAAACAGGAAAGAATGGTCTACTTGCAGGTTTAAACCTGCTCATTTTGTAAGACCTACTAGTTAATGCATTTAATAGATATCGAGCATCTACCATTAACCAAGCATCAAATGTGGAGGTGGAGAAAATTAACATGTATTTTTTCCAATTATTCTAGCTCTACAAGGTTCTCCTGTTGGAAACAGCTAGATGTTTAGAAACAATATGCGTCCCCTCTTCATCCACTTTGCACTCTTCTTAAAGAAGCGTCGAACCACAAACCAGGTCTTATTTCTAGGGATGTGTTTAACATAGGGGTGTTCCACTCCTCGCAAAGGATAAAATCTGGGTTTTCTTTTAAATCAGGAACATACACATGTTCCATACCATCCTACGTAACATTCATGACCGACAAACACCTCTCGCAACCCCATCAATGAATAACCATGCTCAGATCTCCATCCGCTACCAAGGAAATCTGGAGCCTTGGTGCACAGAACCCACCTTTAAACAGCCGCAGAAGGAATTCCCCCTACAGAAGGATGGACTCCTATTCATGTTCTTCGGTATCTTCAAAGCCGTAGGGCCTGCTGTATTTGCTTTTAGGTTTGTTTTCTTGTTAACCAAATGACCAAGGCCAAGATTAGATATAAATTGCTTCCACTGATTATGTTCCTGTGCAGATGCACACACGAAGACTTCCACCACAGACTACTAAGGAAAACTCAATCCTTCTACACCATTCCATCAAGGGCAATCTTTTAAAGAACAAGCCCCTGTTATTCGTTAGTAAATAGACAAATCAAGAGAAAGGGATAAAGGTATCAAGGGGCTAGCTCAACCTTTTGTAAAAGCCTACAATCAAGACAAACCACAATCAGGCAGGAAAAGCAAATACATAAATAAAAGAAGTTTCTTCAAGTCTCTACCTCCTGGTGTACTATGCTCCGGGAGCCACTCCCAGTCCGCCGGCTCCTCTTTGTCCCAGGCTCGGGGGACTGTCCACCAGGAGATTGCTCTGCGGTGACTGCCGGGCTTGATCAGAGCCTGGGAAACTGAATCCCTTCGCCTGCCCAGACTGCTAACTAAGCAAAGTTGCTCTAATTAGCCACCCTTTCTCAGTGCCCCAAAGCCCTAAGCAAAAAACAGAAACGTGTTTTGATGGGTGGATGTTGGGGAAAAAAAGGTATTTAAAAACATCCCGTAACCATACCACCAAATGGATCTATTGGCATCTATGAAAATGTCTTAATCACTTTCAAACATGAAACAAATACTTGGAGGAAGAAATGCATTTTCAACTCATTCCTGGCTCTCCTCACACACATCTGCAAGCCACCAGAGCACCATGCATTTAACATTAACTTTACACAGCTTTAACTTCACTACATTTAAATTGTGCTCAGGATTTTTTTTTTCAAGATGTTCAAGAACATGGTCAGATTTTTTTTTTGAGTTGGAGTCTCACTCTGTTGCCCAGGCTGGAGTGCAGTGGCACGCTCATGGCCACCGCAGCCTCGATCTGCCGGGCTTAGCAATCCTTCCGGCTCAGCCTTCCAAGTAGCTGGAATTACAGGCACCCATCACCACCCCCAGCTAATTTTTTTATTTATTGTAGAGATGAGGTCTTGCCAAGTTGCCCAGGCTAGTCTCAAACCAGTGGGCTCAATCCTCTCACCTCAGACTCCCAAAGTGCTGGGATTAGAGGTGTGAGCCTCCACACCCGGCCAGATTTTTTAATACCAGATTTATTATTCTATGCTGTAAATTCTATTTCAAGGTCTCTTTAGGCGCAACACTAAATCAAAATTATGTTTACACATAAATTTTCAGTCTGGACAATTTGTTAACCAACAATCATCAGACAAAGGCGAACAAATGGTTTGTGCTGTCATCGATTAATAGTTATGTTCAATCTCATTTGTATTTACCAGCTATTTTCTTCCTGAAAAGATAAATGCTAAACAATTAGATGAAGCTAGTCTAGACATCTGCATGATAAGAACAATTTTCCAGGTCATTGAGGTATTCTATTGATTCAATCAGCATAAAGCCATTCAGCAGAAAGAAAAAAACAGCTCTCTGCAATCCCACGCAGGAAAATACAAATGCCCCATTGGCTGGTAAGTCACACATCTAATGGGAAGAAAATGATAAACAGTGGTCCTGCTGACAACAGATGGCAGGAGATTAATCCCATAAAACCTTACTCCTCCCAGTGATAGCGCCATCGGATAGGAGGTCTCATTTTTAACATTCTAATTACTAAATCAATATTGTATAAAGTATTCTGAAAAAAAGACTCAATAAATCATCCAAATATATTCTATAATAAAATATGAACATCAGAAAAGTGATGTCTCTATAGTGGAGTTTCTGAGTAAGGGAAGATGTCTCAGTCTCTGATACATGTACAATTTTCTTTCTTTTCTTGAGTCAGGGGTCTCCCTCTGTCACCCAGTATAATGGCACAATCACAGCTTACTGCAGCCTCAACCTCCTGGACTCAGGCGATCCTTCGGCCTCAGTCTCCCAAGTAGCTGGGACTACAGGCGTACACCACCATGCCTGGCTAATTTTTTGATTTTGTGTAAAGATAGGTCTGACTCACGCACCTGTAGTTCCAACTACTTGGAAGGCTGAGGCGGAAGGATCGCTGGAGCTCAGCAGGTCGAGGCTGCGGTGGCTGAGAGCGGCCACTGCACTCCAGTCTGGGCGACAGAGTGAGACTCCAACTCAAAAAAAAAAAAAGAAAGGTCTGACTACGTTGCCTAGGCTAGTCTCAAACTCCTGGGCTCAAGCAATCCTTTCGCCTCAGCCTCCCTAAATGCTGGGATTATAGGAGTGAACCACCATGCCTGGCCCACATATGTTTTTCAAATCCGTTCTTCAACAGGTCTTTTCTCTTTCCTACATGTAACATATACAATTTTAAAGCAACTATTGCTCTGAGGGCTTAACAACCTGAAGCAAATAACACTGGAAACGCCAGCCTTTAAACACGAGGGACACTTCCCAGCCCCTGCCTCTCTTGATTCAAAACCTCTCGCCTTTTCTTTTTTTCTTTTCATTTTTTTTTTTTAGTTGAAGTCTCACTCTGTCGCCTAGACTGGAGTGCAGTGGCACACTCCCGGCCACCGCAGCCTCAACTTGCTGGGCTCCGGCAATCCTTCCGCCTCAGCCTTCCAAGTAGCTGGAACTACAGGCGCATGCTACCACACACCCGATTTAATTTTTTTTTTTTTATTTATTGTGGAGATGAGATCTCACCAAGTTGCCCAGGTGGGTCTCGAACCCGCGGGCTCAGGCAATCCACTCACCTCAGCCTCCCAAAGTGCGGGATTACAGGCTGAGCCACCGAGCCCGGCTCCTCTCGCCTTTTCAACGTGTCCTCCAGACCCAGCAAGCAAAGAGCTGGGGAAAAGGTCATTGAGGGTTGCTGGCTATAGGACACTGATGTGGCTAGAGGACAATCAGCATCACCCCTAGATGACATATGGGTCAAGCAGATTTGTGCAAACTGGCTTAGAAGTCTCACCTCCACTTTCATACCATGGTTTCTATAACCCGAGATTTTCCCAAATGCACTTGAAACCAGGCGCCTGTAATTCCAGCACTTTGGGAGGCGGCAACGATAGGATTGCCTGAGCCTGTGGGTTCAAGACCAGGCAGGACAACATGGCGAGACCTCATCTCTACAATAAATCAAAAAATTAGCTGGGTGTGGTAGCGCACACCTGTAGTTCCAGCTGCATGGACGGCTGAGGTGGAAGGATCTCATGAGCCCAGTAAGTCGAAGCTGTGGTGGTCGTGAGCAGTGGCTCACTGCACTCCAGCCTGGGAGACAAAGTGAGACTCTGACTCAAAAAAAAAAATGCATTTGAAGTTAGAAACTGCCTATAAAATTGTGAAATGGCACCAAGTCACAAGCATTCCTTTCTCTTTTTTTTTGAGTCGGAGTCTCACTCTGTCGCACAGACTGGAGTGCAGTGGCCGCTCCCGGCCACCGCAGCCTCGACCTGCTGGGCTCCAGCGATCCTTCTGCCTCAGCCTTCCTAGTAGCTGGAACTACAGGCGCGCGCTACCACGCCCAGCTGATTTTTTGATTTATTGTAGAGATGAGATCTCGCCAAGTTGGCCAGGCGGGTCTCGAACCCGCGGGCTCGGGCAATCCACTCACCTCAGCCTCCCAAGGCGCAGATTACAGGCTGAGCCACGGAGCCCGGTGCATTCCTTTCTTCTAAGAACACACCATGATAATAGTTGTGTTAAGTGGGAACTGCTAGGTTTCCTTCTCATACTTTTTAATCTTTCTGTGATTTCTTTTTTCTTTGAAGTCTGGGTCTCACTCTATCTCCCAGGCTGGAGTGCAGTGGCACGATCATGGCTCACCACAGCCTCGACCTTCTGGGCTCAGGAGATCTTTCAGTCTCAGCCTCCTGAGTAGCTGGGACTACAGGCATGCACCCCCATGCCCAAATAATCTTTTGATTTTTTTGCAGAGGCGAGGTCTCACCATATTGCCCAGGCTGGTATTGAACTGGCCTCAAGCAATCCTCTCGCCTTGTCCTCCCAAAGTGCTGAGATAATAGGCATTAGCCACCACACCCGGCCCAATCTTTCTGTAATTTCTAATTTCTGTACTTATAATGCTTAAAGATGCTACCTCCACAGGAACAGAACTTTCTTTTTTCTTTTGGCATCATATAATTAATGACTTCCTTCAGGAAAATATTACTGACAAAATGTTTCTGGTACACGTTAATGAAATCATGACCTATTATAATAGGCTACTTTCCTGCTACCTGACCCCTCCTGCTTCCTCTGCTATCATTACGCACACCCAGGTGATCCTCAAAAAACAAGGATGGCCAGGCATGGTGGCTCCCTGTAATCCCAGCACTCTGGGAGGCTGAGGAGAAAGGATTGCCTAAGCCTGGGGGTTAGGCAATCCTCTCTCCCCTGGGCAACTTGGTGAGACCTCGTCTCTACAATAAATCACCAAAAATTACCAGGTGTGGTGGTGTACATCTGTAGTACCAGCTACTTGGAAGGTTGAGGTGGAAGAATCACCTAAGCCCAGGAGGTCGAGGCTGTGGTGGCCGTGATGCACTCCAGCCTGGGTGGCAGAGTGAGACTCCAACTCAAAAAAGAAAAAGAAAAAAGGGTAACCGCTTGACCCTATTCTTTTACTTTAAAAAAAACAAATTTTTATTTTTAGAGTCGGGGTCTTGCGATGTTACCCAGGCTGGTCTTGAACGCCTGGCCTCAAGTGACCCTCTGCCTCAGGCACCCCAAAGTGCTAGGATTATAGACACATGCCACTGCATCTGGCCTTGACCTGATTCTTTTAACCAGTTAAAAAACAACCACCCGACCATTCTCTTTTTCTATAAAACGTGCCCACCAAGAGGATCTATCTTTAAATTGGCTTGCTGGAGGTTTCATTCCTTAAGTTTGAAATAACAGTTGAAAACGGCCGGGCACAGTGGCTCAGCCTGTAATCACAGAACTTTAGGAGGCCCAGGCGAGAAGATTGCCTGAACTCACGAGTTCGAGACCGACTTGGGCAACTTAGTGAGACCTCATCTTTACAATTAAAAAAAAAAATAGCCCAGTGTGGTGATGCACGCCTATAGTTCCAGCTACTTGGAAGGCTGAGGCAGAAGGATCGCCTGAGCCCAGCAGGTCGAGGTTGTGGTGGCCGTGAGCATGCCACTGCACTCCAGCCTGGGCAACAGTGTGATACTCTGACTCAAAAAATAAATAAATAAATAAATAAAAGAAATAAAAGTTGGAAATATGCACCTAACCTTGTTGGGAAAAAAATTTTAACTTTAAGGCGAAAACAAAGGAAGGAAAGGGGTAGAAAGAAAAAGCTCATCTATACAGAAGAATGCCAGATGTGGAAGTGTAGAAAGAGTAACAGATGAGAAAGTCACCGTTTTGCAATGACTCAGGCAAGGATCATCACTGGACGCTAGAACATTGGCAACAGAATAATCAGTATCAGGCTATCACATTACCCCATAGGGAAAAGCATGCCTTTGTAATGAAGCAAGCTGGTGGAAGCCCTAAATCAAATGATCAAACTCAGCATCACCAAATAATGGGAAGACCAGGCCTGTTATATGACTCCTGGTGGGAAACAACAGTGAGTACTCAGTATCACCTAGATGGTAGGCTTGCTAAGACTGTCCAGCCTGAAACTAATCACAGATAAATCTGACAAATCCACTAGGCAAGACAACTGGCCTAGGCTCTTCATAAAATCTTCATAAAATAAATCCCGTGAAAAACAAGAAGGAAGGCCAGGCACAGTGGCTCGTGCCTGTAATCCCAGCACTTTGGGAGACCACGGCAAAAAGAATTGCTTGAGCTCAGGAGTCTGACCAGCCTGGGCAACATAGCGAGACCTCATCTCTACAAAATATATATTTTTTAATTAGCTGGGTGTGGTGGCACATGCCTGCAGTCCCAGTTACTCAGAAGGGCTTAGGAGGAGTAGGAGGAAGCGGAGAAGAGGAAGAGGAAGAGAAGAAATAAATCCTATAAAAAACAAGATGGCAGGGTAATTATTCTAGTTTGGGAAACTAAAAAAGAAACATAACCAAATTCAATGTGGGAACCTTGATTATGTCCTGGATCCAATTTTTAAAGCAAATTAAAAACATATTTCGGGATAACAGGGGAAGTTTGAATATGGACTCTATATTGGATGATATTATTGGATATATTGGATGATAGATCAATGGATCAATGTTAAGTTTCTCTTGATTTCTAGTGCTAGGATTAGGTTTGAGCCACCGGGCAGCTTACTTTCTCTTATTTGCATCCTTTTGTTGTGACTAAACTCTCTTAGCATAAGTTTTAGACATCAAACACTTCACTCATAGATCATTCATTATTTTCTCCTAAGAATAAATTCTGGCTGGGTACAATGGCACTTTGGGAGGCTGAAGTGAGAGGATTGCCTGAGTTCAGGGGTTCGAGATCAGTCTGGGCAACTTGGCGAGACCTCGTCTCTACAATAAATAAAAAAATTAGCCGGATGTGGTGGCGCTCCTGTAGTTCCAGCTATTTGGAAGGCTGAGGCAGAAGGATCATCTGAGCTCAGCAGGTGGAGACTGCAGTGGCTGTGAGGGTGCCACTGCACTCCAGCCTGGGTGACAGAGTGAGACTCGAACTTCAAAAAAAAAAAAAAAAAAAGAGAGAAAGAAAGCAAAGCTGGCCAACTGTTCCTGACTGGTGACTCCACCAGAAGAAACTGCCTCTGTATTTAGTGAACATGTTTAACCTGCAGAAAACCTACTCCGACTACCCCCCTCCCCCTGCCTCCATGGAAACAATTCATTATTTGAGCAGGTAACTCTCCACTCTAGGAACAGTAATTGTTATCTAAATACTAAATCAGGACTGTACGAACTTTTATTTAAAAGCCAGAAAAGCCGGGCTCGGTGGCTCAGCCTGTAATCCCGCGCCTTTGGGAGGCTGAGGTGAGTGGATTGCCTGAGCCCGCGGGTTCGAGACCCACCTGGGCAGCGAGACCTCACCTCTACAATAAATCAAAAAATCAGCCGGGCATGGTAGCGCACGCCTGTAGTTCCAGCTACTTGGAAGGCTGAGGCGGAAGGATCGCCGAAGCCCAGCGGGTCGAGGCTGCGGTGGTCGGGAGCGGCCACTGCACTCCAGTCTGGGTGACAGAGTGAGACTCCAACTCAAAAAAAAAAAAAAAAAAAAAAAAAGCCAGAAAAGAATGTGCTGTAACTGATAACAGAGAATCAAGTTCACCTGAACTCATCATGGTGTTTGTCATACACACAAACATTTCAGAAATCATTTTTAATTCTCAGCTTTGGCCAGGCGCGGCGGTGCATGCCTATAATCCCAGCACTTTGGGAGGCTGAGGTGAGAGGATTGCTTGAGCCCAGGAGTTCAAGACCAGTCTGTGTAACATAGTGAGAACTCATCTCTCCAAAAAGTACCAAAATTAGCCAGGTATGATGGCGCATGTCTGTAGTCCCAGCTACTCGTGAGGCAGAGGCGGATGGATCGCTTCAGTCTACGAGGTCAAGGCTACAGTGAGCCATAACTGTGCCACTGTACGCCAGCCTGGGCCACAGAGTGAGACCCCAACTCAAAAAAAAAAAAAAATTTGGTTTTACTTTGGTGTATGAGAATACTAGACATTTCATCCTCTAAAAACAAAATAGATAACATTATTAGCCATCAGGGAAATGCAAATCAAAACCGCACTGTGATCCCACATCACACCCATGAGAATGACTTACCAAAAGGGCATATATAACAAGTGTTATCAAGTACGTACAGTAATTAGAACCTTTATACACTGATGGAGTATAAAATGGTGCAGCTGCTTTGGAATACAGTCTGGTGGTTCCTTAAGAGGTTAAACAAAGAATTATCTTATATCTCAGAATTGCACTACTAGATAAATATTCAAGAGAAATGAAAACATATATATCTAAGCAAAAACTTGTCCACTAATGTTCAAAGCAGCATTACTCATAATAGACAAAAAGCAGAACCAACCAAAATGTCTATCAACTGTTGCAGTGGCTCACACCTATAATCCCAGCATTTTGAGAGGCTGAGGCGGGAGGACTGTCTGAGCCCAGGGGTTTGAGACCAACCTGGGCAACACAGTGAGAACTCATCTACTAAAAAAATAAAATTTAATTTAATTTTTAAAAAAATGTGGGGATATCCACACAATGGAACATTATTTGGCAAATAAAAAGAAATGAAAGCCGGGCTTGGTGGCTCAGCCTGTAATCCCACACTTTGGGAAGCTGAGGTGAGTGGATTGCCGAGCCTGCGGGTTTGAGACCCGCCTGGGCAACTTGGCGAGACCTCATCTCTACAATAAATCAAAAAATTAGCCATGCGTGGTAGTACGCCTGTAGTTCCAGCTACTTGGAAGGCTGAGGCAGAAGGATTGCCGGAGCCCAGCGAGTCGAGGCTGCGGTGGCTGGGAGCGGCCACTGCACTCCGGTCTGAGTGACAGAGTGAGACTCCAACTCAAAAAAAAAAAAAAGAAATGAAGTGCCGATATATGCTACAACACAGAAGAATCAACTTGCAAATACGACACTGAGTGAAAAAAGACAAGCACAAAAAGTCATGTATCATATGACTCCATTTATATAAAATGCCTGGAAGAGGCGAATAGACAGATAGGCATTCTAAAACTGTCATGACAGTTACACAACCCTGTACATGAGCTAAAAATCATGATTTGTACACTTTACGTAGTCAATTTCTGGTACACGAATTGTATCTTAATAAAGCTGTTTTTTGTTTATTTTTTTTTGAGTTGGAGTCTCACTCTGTCACCCAGACTGGAGTGCAGTGGCCGCTCCCGGCCACCGCAGCCTCGACCCGCTGGGCTCCGGCGATCCTTCCGCCTCAGCCTTCCAAGTAGCTGGAACGACAGGCATGCGCTACCACGCCCAGCTAATTTTTCTGATTTATTGTAGAGATGAGGTCTCGCCAAGTCTCGAACCCGCAGGGCTCAGGTAATCCACTCACCTCAGCCTCCCAAGGCGCGGCATTACAGACTGAGCCACCAAGCCCGGCTAAGGCTGTTATTTTTTTTTAAAACTAGAACAATTCTTACTTTTTCAGCCACTTAAACTAGGAAAATGTCACAGAGGAAAAGTACCCAGAGAGAAAGTTTTCCAGAGATATCTTCCTGGGGTCAATCTATTGGATCCAGGATATCCACTTCCTATTAATCCCAAACAAGAATTAGAATGCTTCTTGAGCAAGAGTAAAATGTCACGACAAATCACATTCAAGTGGTGTTGACTCCTCAAGGAAATAAAATACATTCTTTAATTATGAAATCCTCCCCAGATGTCTTGGCAAGTTCTCCTGATAGCAATAAGCTCCTTTCCCACTACATTTGGAGAAGACCAAATATGATGACGAACGCGTCAAGAGGGCCAGTGAGAGAAATCTTGCATGAAATAATAAAAGTGGTAGAAAGGATATATAAAACATAAACGCATTTAAAAAACCTTACAACACAGCTGACATTTGGGGATTATCATCCATCCTTGAATGGAACAGTTACTGACGGGCTACAGTCATCTTCATAATGATCCCTATCCCAAAACGTAAGAAGAGCTATTTGTCCTGTCTATATTCAAATGTCTGCAGAAGACGTTATTGAAAAAAATTTTAGGCAGGGCTCAGTGGCTCAGCCTGTAATCCCAGCGCTTTGGGAGGTCAAGGTGAGTGGATTGCCTGAGCCCGCGGGTTCAAGACCTGCCCAGGCACCTTGGTGAGACCTCGTCTCTACAATAAATCAAAAAAATTAGCCAGGCATGGGGGCTCACGCCTGTAGTTCCAGCTACTTGGAAGGCTGAGGTGGAAGGATCACCTGAGACCAGCAAGTTGAGGTTGCAGTGGCCTTGAGCGTGCCATTGCACTCTAGCCTGGGCTACTGAGTAAGACTCCAACTCAAAAAAAAAAAAAGGCTATTATATCAATTGGAGTGTTAGATTTATTCTTAGTGAACCCATACTGACTCCTACATTTCTCACACGCCAGTTGAGGGATTCATTCTAAGTCAGGAAGGATATTATAATCACCACTAACTATGGTTCCTCTAGTGAAAGAAACTGATAAAGGATGAATGAGAAAGGACAGAGTGACTGTTAAATACCATTGCATGAACTGTTATATTTCTTTTTTTTTTTTTTTTTTTTGAGTTGTAGTCTCACTCTGTCGCCCAGACTGGAGTGCAGTGGCCGCTCCCGGCCACCGCAGCCTCGACCTGCTGGGCTCCGGTGATCCTTCCGCCTCAGCCTTCCTAGTAGCCGGAATTACAGGCATGCGCTACCACGCCCGGCTGATTTTTTGATTCATTGTAGAGATGAGGTCTCACCTGCCCAGGCGGGTCTCAAACCCGTGGGGCTCAGGCAATCCACTCACCTCAGCCTCCCAAAGGTATGGGATTACAGGCTGAGCCACCGAGCCCGGCTGAACTATTATATTTCTAACAAGCATCCTTATTCTTGAATTTTAAAATCTTGAATTTAAACAAAGTGATCCTTTTCCCCCAAAGGTTTTAATACTGTATGTTTATTTTCTACTCTATTTTTTCAAGTACTTATTGTATTTTAAATCAGCTGGATTGAAGTTAGTTTAGCTAACTGATTTATTGGGTCATAAAATCCCTACAGTGACTATTTAAAGTTAAAATACCAATAGCAGTTCCCTTCTTATACTTTGATTTCTGAACAATTTTTAGATGGGGTCAGCTGGATTCCTATGAAGAAAACATTTTATTTATTTACTTGGGTGGGAGTCTCACTCTGTCACCCAGGCAGAAATACAGTGGCATGCTCACAACCACTGCAGTCTCTACATGCTGAGCTCAGGTGATCCTTCAACCTCAGCTTCCCAAGGAGCTGGAACAACAGGTACACACCACCAAGCCAGGATAATTTTTTTTAAGATTAGAAAATATAGATTATTTAAAAAGTAAATTAAAGAGAGAGAGAGAAAGAAAGAGGAGCTTCACCTCCCTGAGGTAGGGAAGGGGGCCAAAGCCAGGAAGCATGGCCACACCAGAGTCTAGTAAGGCAGTGGCCTAATTTATTGATTTATTGTAGAGGTGAGGTCTTGTTGAGTTGCCCAGGCTGGTCTTGAACCCCTGGGCTCAGGCAATCCTCTCTCCTCCACCTCCCAAAATGCTGGGATTACAGGCTTGAGGCACTGTACCCAGTCAAAAGTTAGACCAGTTAACAAGTATCATCTTCTTCCAGTTGTTTAATAATATTTTTCAATTAAGAATGCTTTAGCCTGAGCCCGAGGGTTCGAGACCCACCTGGGCAATTTGGCAAGACCTCATCTCTACAATAAATCAAAAATTAGCCAGGTGTGGTAGCACTCGCCTGTAGTTCCAGCTACTTGGAAGGCTGAGGTGGAAGGATCGCCAATGCCCAGCAGGTCGAGGCTGTGGTGGCTGGGAGCGGCCACTGCACTTCAATCTGGGTGACAGAGTGAGACTCCAACTCAAAAAAAAAAAAAAAAAGAATGCTTTGATTACTAAAAATCACTGACCTGTCCTCCACTTTAGGTAGGTAGGTATGTTAATTACATCTTTTTTTTTTTTTTTTTCTGTGAATCAGGGTCTCACTGTCATCCAGGCTGGAGTCCAGTGGTGCGATCACTGCTTACTGCAGTCTCGACCTCCTAGGCTTAGGCAATCCTTTCTTCAGCCTCCCAAGTAGCTGGGACTATAAGACACATACCAACATACCCGGCTAATTTGTAGTAGAGAAAAGGTCTCACAATGCTGCCCAGGCTGTCCTCAAACTACTGGGCCCAAGCGATCCTCTTGCTTTGGCATCCCATAGTGCTGGGATTACAGGCACGAGCCCGCATGCTCAACCTACATCTTAATAAAGCTAATGCAAAAGAGAATGCCTTGATTCACATATATAAATTTAACTTTGTCCCTGAAGCTTTTAGACATTCTATTTTCCCACAGATTTAAGCTTCCATCTACATCATCCTTTGCAAACGAATGAGATGCTTGAAACTAAATTCATGTTTTTAGCCAAAGATATTACAGATATATTTATATTACAGAAAAGTGTATTTCTAACATGAAATACTATCTTGATGTGGAATTTAGAATTTACTGGCAAAAGAAAAACCATCTATGAATTTACATTAAATATAGACTATATCTTAGTCTTTTATGATGTTAGTAGCACTTCGACCAAATCTAGAAATTTGTTTTAAAAATACCATGTTTTAGAGCTAGCAGGATTTGGCCTCTTCTTCTCAAAGAATGCCAGTTCAGCTGGGCACAGTGGCTTGCATATGTAATCTCAGCACTTTGGAAGGTGGAGACAAGAGGATTGCCTGAGTCCAGCGGTTCAAGACCAGCCTGGACAACTTGGCGAGACCTCATCTCTACAATAAATCAAAAACCTAGCCAGATATGGTGGCATATGCATGTGGTTCCAGCTACTTGGAAGGCTGAGGCAGAAGGATCACTGGAGCCCAGCAGGTGGAGGCTGTGGTGGCCGGGAGCATATCACTGCACTTCAGCCTGGGCGACAGAGTGAGACTCCAACTAAAAAAAAAAAAAAGGAATCTTAGACTTGAAGTTGTAGAATGTCTCCCCTAGCTTATTTTTGTACACACGAGTTCTGTTTTGCCCAGGCTGGCCTCGAACCCCAGGGCTCAAGTAATCCTTTCGCCTCGGCCTCCCGAAGTACTAGGATTACAGACATGAGCAAACGCACCCAGCCCCAGCTCATCTTTTAAATGGGGAAAATACTAGTTACCTCACAAAAGTTATACAACTGTTGGTAAGATAGGAAAAAGTATGTATTAATATAAGCGCCCAAACAACTGCTTGATATCTAACAGAGAATCAAACCCAGCAAATGTTGGCGATTGATAGTCGTTGAGAAAGACAGACTATATTTTTTATATTTCTATATGCACCTGACCCTTAAGTTTCATGTGTTTATTAGTTCATTTGCCACAGGTTTCAACCTTGTAATCAACACAAAACACAGTGAAACAACTGGGTGAGGAGCTCTCAGACACGGGTGGGACACCCAAAATGGGCCCATCCAATCCGGTCTCTCTTCCTCAAATCAAGGTAATTAATGTTTTATGTGAAAATTCACACACAGAGAGTTAGAATGAAGAAAAGGGCCCGTAAGTGGGTGAATTCAACACATATGGCCAGGCAGAACAGTAGCTATAATCCCAGAGCTTTTGGAGGTTGAGTGGAAGGATCACTTGAGTTTAGGAGACCAGCCATAGAGAGACTTCCTCTACCAAAAAAAAAATTAGCCAGGTGTGGTGGTGAACACCTGTAGTCCTATCAACTCAGGAGGCTGAGGCAGAAGGATCATTTGAACCCAGGAGGTCAAGGCTGAGGTAAACCGTGATCATGCCACTGCATTCCTCAAAGAAAAAAAAGTCAATTTTTTAAAAAGAATTCCTGGGAAAATATATTATTTTAAAAATTAAACAGTTTCGCTGGACACGGTGGCTCACGCCTACAATAGCAGCACTTTGGGAGGCCGAGGTGAGAGGATTGCCTGAGCCCACGAGTTCGAGACCAGCCTGGGCAACTTGGCGAGACCTCATCTCCACAATAAAATTTTTTTTAAAAATTAGCAAAGGGTGGTGGCATGTGCCTGTAGTTCCAGCTACTTGGAAGACTGAAGTAGAAGGATCACCTGAGCCCAGCAGGTCGAGACTGCTGTGGTTGTGAGCGTGCCACTGTACTCCAGCCTGGGCAACAGAGTGAGACTTCAACCCAAAAATAAAAATTAAAAATAAACAGTTTAGTAGATATTTATTAAGATATTTATTTCTTAATAAATCAGTAGGTTGGGTTGTTTCTGCTTTAAAGTTTCTGATTATAAAGAAATCTTACAAGTATAGCCCTACATCTGATCTTTTTTCCCTTTTGGACACTTTGAATACCATACTTACATTGATTTTTAGATTTTACAAAGGAACAGCTTTCCTAAAAGTTTTGTTACAGTCCCAGAATACAGTTATTTGCTTTTCTAGTGAGCAAACGATGAGTCACGCAGTGATCAGACTCAAGAAAAAAAATAAATCAGTGTCCCTCTCAAGTTCTTATCCGAAACTGAAAAAAACTAGTGGCTCAGCCCACAGCAAAGGAACATAAGCATAAGGGACTTTTCCCTCTTCAAGACCATAAAAAGCAACAAACGGTGACATTTCCCTTAGATAGTTCCCTTAACTCTTACTTGCCGGAGGAAGAATTTGCAACTGTGTTCAAGAAGGCTCTGTTTGACCTTCCCTGATCTTTGTTCAAGTTCACATACAATTACAATATCTCCAGTACTCACTGCAGGAGCTGGAGAGGGTCTGAAGAGCACAACATTTACAGCTTTTGATGCCACAGTAGTCCAATTGTCTCTGGCCCCAGAAAATATGGTGAGGGGAGAGTTTGAAGTTGTACTGTGGTTTGCCCTGGGATGGTTACATGCAATTACGTGCCCCAGAACTGGAGTCCATAAACAGTTATTACTGCACACTGAAAACAAAAATGAAATCTGATGCAAATTATCAGGATTATTTGAACAACAAAATTAATCCAAAGTTGCACTCAATCCAAACAATTTTAATTATCCTCATTTTCTATGTTTTTTCTTCCTCTTTCCCCTACCCCTCAAAATATAAGCAAGTCCAGATAGACATAACTTAATAAGGAGATTCAAACATGGGCCAGAGGCAGGGTAAGTAGCACACGCCTATAATTCCAGCAGTTAGGAAGGCCAAGGCAAGATAATTGCTTGAACTTAGGAATTCAAGACCAGCCTAAGGGACATAGCAAGACCTCATCTTTACCAAAAAAAAAAAAAAAAAACCAAAATATTAGCTGGGCACAGTGGCACACACCTGTAATCGCAGCTACTAGGAAGGCTGAGGCAGAAGGATCTCCTGAGTCTAGGAGGTCAAGGCTGCAGTGAGCCGTGATCATGCCACTGCACTCCAGCCTGGGTGACAGTGAGGCCCCGATTCAAATAAGAAAAGAAATATTCCATCACAGGATAATCTGAGACATTTCCCAAATAATGTACATTTATAAGTTTTGACATATCTCAAATTTTCCCATTTTAACCAAAGAGAAAGAATTTCTATAATTGGTTAATCTAAAAATTATATATATATATGTAAAACACAGTCATTTTTAAATGGACAAAATAAAAATCTACACTTCCACTGCCCAAAAAAGAGAAAATTTTAGCCGGGCTCAGTGGCTCAGCCTGTAATCCTATGCCTTGGGAGGCTGAGGTGAGTGGATTGCCTGAGCCCGCGAGTTTGAGACCCGCCTGGGCAACTTGGCGAGATCTCATCTCTACAATAAATCAAAAATTAGCCAGGCATGGTAGAGCGCGCCTGTAGTTCCAGCTACTTGGAAGGCGGAGGGGGAAGGATCGCCGGAGCCCAGCAGGTCGAGGCTGTGGTGGCCAGGAGCGACCACTGCACTCCAGTCTGGATAACGGAGTGAGACTCCAACTCAAAAAAAAAGAAAAAAAATAGCTGTACTTGGTGGCATGTGCCTGCAGTTCCAGCTGCTTGGAAGGCTGAGACTGAAGGATCACCTGAGCCCAGCAGATCAAGGCCGTGGTGACCATGAGCATGCCACTGCACTCCAGACTGGACAACAGAGTGAGACTCCGACTCAAAAAGAAAAGGGCCTCTTATCAGTCACGTGTCTAGTCACTAGCCGACAACCCTAACTTCATTTTGGTGTTGGGGTGCAGGTGCATGTGGTAAACCTCTTGGTCCAGCCCTCCCAAAGGCTCAGAAGTCGATTCAGTCACCAAATTTGCCTACAGCAAAAGCACTCTGGGTAAGGAACAAGCTGGGTTCTGAGGATCACAGGGACTGCTTGAGAAACTTTCTCTGACAAATGTGATACTCGAAACCTTGACCTACTTCCCTGAATACTTCAGCATTCTCCACATTCCTCCCGGCCATGGAGGGATTGTTTATCAGGCACAGTTCCAGAAGTGACTTGAAATCTCTGTCCCAGTAGCAATTCAAAAACTAGAAGGCCTCTTCAGCCACCGCAGTTTCTCCATTTAGGACAAAAAGCTTGAGCACTCAAAACACCTCAGGGGGTCTTTAGTTAACGGCAAAAGAATGACCAATCTTCATTTTAATCAAAGCAAAATCTGTGTTATAAACAAAACAGGCTGGGCGGTGGTGGCTCATGCCTGTAATCCCAGCACTTTGGGAGTCTGAAGTGGAAGGACTGCTGAGCTCTGGAGTCTAAGACCAGACTGGGCAACACAGCAAGACCTCATCTCTACCAAAAATAAAATAAAATAAAATAAAATAAGCCAGGCATGGTGGCGTGCGCCTATAGTCCCAGCTCCTTGGGAGAATAACACAGAACGATTACCTGAGTACAGGAGGTTGAGGCTACAGTGAGCTGTGATTGTGCCACTGCACTCCAGCCTGGGCAACACAGTGAGAACTCCACTCAAAAAATTACAACAACAAACAGACAGCTAAAACTGCCATCAAACTAAGTTAAAAGGAAACTCTAACTCCTGAAGGTTTCACACACAACCAAGAAAAATCAGATATAAAACCAATCAACTGGGGTTTTTGTCTCCAATACAATTATCTATTTTTTGTTCTTTTTTTAATTTTATTTTATAGAGATGGGGGTCTCAACCGCCTGATCTCAAGCAATCTATCCATGTTGGTCTCCCTAATGGATGAGATTACAGGCAGCAGCCACCTCACCCAATCTATTTTAAAATTTTTTTGTTCTAGCTCGGCTCGATGGCTCAGCCTGTAATCCCAGCATTTTGGGAGGCTGAGGCAAGTGGACTGCCTGAGCCCACGGGTTCGAGACCTACCCAGGCAATTTGGCGAGAACTCGTTTCTACAATAAATCCCCCCCCAAAAAAAGGAAAAAAATTTCCTTTTTCTTTCTTTCTTTTTTTTTTTTGTAGAGATGAAGTGAAGCTCACTATGTCCAGGCTGGTCTCAAACTCCTGGCCTCAAGTGATCCTCCTGCCTCAGCCTTCCAAAATGTTGGGATTACAAGCATGAGCCTTTGTACTCAGTCAATTTTTGTTTAAATTTTATACGCTAGCTTTCAGAACTGGATAAAATATTGTAATAGGAATTATTTAGCAAACTTTAGTAGTGACATGTTCCATTGCTTTTTAATAATTTATTTCATATAAATCAGAGCAGCCGGGCTCGGTGGCTCAGCCTGTAATCCTGCGCCTTTGGGAGGCTGAGATGAGTGGATTGCCTGAGCCCGCGGGTTCGAGACCCGCCTGGGCAGCGAGACCTCATCTCTACA
The DNA here is from genome assembly GCF_000164805.1 of Carlito syrichta. NCBI lineage: Eukaryota > Metazoa > Chordata > Mammalia > Primates > Tarsiidae > Carlito > Carlito syrichta. The sequence goes on along the minus strand of NW_007252210.1, from coordinate 17,837 downwards.
ATAAAATCAAAAAATCAGCCGGGTGTGATAGCGTGCGCCTGTAATCCCAGCTACTCGGAAGGCTGAGGTGGAAGGATCGCTGGAGCCCAGCAGGTCGAGGCTGCGGTGGCCGGGAGCGGCCACTGCACTCCAGTCTGGGCAACAGAGTGAGACTCCAGCTCAAAAAAAAAAAAAAATTAAAATTAAAAAATCAGAGCAGAACAAAAACAAAAAACTTTCATTTAAATATTCACATGAAAAATATAGGGCTATAGGGCTGGGTGTGATGATTCATGCCTGTAATCCCAGCACTTTGGGAGGCGGAGGAGAGAGGATTGACTGAGTCTGGGGATTTGAGACCAGCCTGGGCAACTTGGCAAGACCTCGTCTCTACAATAAATCAGAAATCAGCTCGGTGTAGTGGTGCGTGCCCGTAGTTCAGCTACTTGGAAGGCTGAGGTGGAAGGATTGCCTGAGCCCAGCAGGTCAAGGTTGCGGTGGCTGTGAACCTGCCAACTGCACTGCAGTGTGGGCGACAGAGTGAGACTCTGACTCAAAAAAAATAATAATAAAATAAAATAAAATATATATATATACATATACATATATATATATATATATGAATCAGGAACTCATGTCAAAATATTGATTAAATGTGTTATTTCTAAACTAATTAAGAAAAATATCCTAGACAGATTGGCTAATTCTTAGTAATCTACAGTTATAATCCCATCCTCCTTCTTCCTCCCAGTTTGTACTCCAGCTCCTGTCAATTATTAGTATTATTATTATTTTTTTAGTTGGAGTCTCACTTTTTTGCACAGACTGGAGGGCAGTGACACAATCATGGCTCATCACAGCCTCGACCTCCTGGGCTCCGGCAATCTTTTCACCTCAGTCTCCTGAATAGCTGGGAATATAAGTGCCCGCCGCCACACCCAGCTAATTTTTTACTTATTTATTTATATTTATTTGAGTCTGAGTCTCACTCTGTCGCCCAGGCTGGCGTGCAATGGCACGCTCACAGCCACCACAGCCTCGACCTGCTGGGCTCAGGCGACCCCTCTACCTCAGTCTTCCAAGTAGCTGGAACCCCATGCATGTGCCACCACACCTGGCTAAGTTTTTGATTTATTGTAGAGATGAGGTTTCACCAAGTTGCCCAGGCTGTTCTTGAATCCCTGAGCTCAGGCAACCCTCTTGTCTTGGTCTCCCAAAGTGCTGGGATTATAGGCTTGAGTCACCACACCCAACCTTTTTTTTGTTTGTTTTTGTTTTTGGAGAGATGAGGTCTAGCTATCTTGCCCAGGCTGGTCCCAAACTCCTGGCCTAAAGCAATCCTCTCGCCTTGGCCTCCCCAAGTGTCAGATTACAGGTGTGAGCTGAGCCACCGCACCCAGTCCAGTGCATATCAATTGTAAATTCAAAGTAGATAAACCACATCCACAGAATTCAATGTTATCAGTGTAGAGTCAGACTGTTTTGCATGTGTACTCAAGTGAAAGATAATTTCAAACAGAAGTTTCCTTTTCTTTTCAATTTTTTTATTTGAGTCGGAGTCTCACTCTGTTGCCAAAGCTGGAGTGCAGTGGCAATCTCATGGCCTCCGCAGCCTCAGCCTGCTGGGCTCAGGTGATCCTTCTGCCTCAGCCTCCCAAGGAGCTGGAACTAAAGGCATGCGCCACCACGCCCAGCCACTTTTTTGATTTATTATAGAGTCGATGTCTCACCAAGTTGTCCAGGCTCTTCTCGAACCCCCAAATAGAAGTTTCTAAAGAAGACTTCTTCTAGCCGTTTGTTTTAACTTAGTAAAAAATTATAGGCCAGGTGTGGTGGCTCAGCCTGTAATACCAGCATTTTGGGAAGCCAAGGCAGGAGGATTGCCTAATCCCGGGATTCGAGACCTGCCTAGGCAACTAGGTGAGACCTCGTCTCTACAATAAATCACACACACACACACAAAAACTAGCAGAGGCCGGGCTCGGTGGCTCAGCCTGTAATCCCAGCACTTTCGGAGGCCGAGGCGAGAGGACTGCCTGAGCCCACGGGTTGGAGACCAGCCAGGCAACTTGGCGAGACCTCATCTCTATAATAAATCAAAAACTAGTCAGACGTGGTAGCGCACACCTGTAGTTCCAGCTACTTGGAAGGCTGAGGCGGAAGGATCGCCAGAGCCCAGCAG
>NW_007252210.1:10677-15656 GCF_000164805.1 Carlito syrichta | reverse complement strand
CAGGTCGAGGTTGCGGTGGCCGGGAGCAGCCACTGCACTCCAGTCTGGGCGACAGAGTGAAACTCCAAGGTATATAAATGTTGATTATGCAGGTACCTTTGCTGATGAGATATGAACAAAATATTCTTGATAGAGTACAGAAGCCTATGACGGACGCTATGAAGCACATCTTAAATAAGGGTGGTCAACATCAGGGAATGACAACAGAAATTCATCACCGTGGCAGGCAAAACCCAGAGCCTATAATGGCTCAATTCAATAAGAAGTCATATGCTCAGACACAAAGACAAACAGCAAGCCATAAATCGCCTTCTGAACCACAAAATGGAGGGTAAACACTGGAGAGGGAAAACCTACAAGGAAGAAAAATCTCTAGAAGGAGAGAGAAGCATTTCCCCAGACAGCCTGGGTTCCTTGCCTACAGATGGCAGGAGTGGAGTCCACGGTCAGGCATCTCATTCTTAGGCAGGCCCCAATGTGCTGGGGGTGGAACAACCACTGCTGAATCATGGTGCAGCAATCTGCCAACTGCCCAATTCAGCAGCATCTGATTTATCCCCTTGTCTCTTCTAATCCTCACTTTGGACTCTTCCTACCCTTCTCCATAGCCAGCACTGGGTCCTTCAGTGCTATCATCTCTTATCCTGAGATATTTGATCTTCCAGGCCGGACCGGTAGCTCACACCTACAATCTCAGTACTTTGGGAGACCAAGGAAGGAGAATCACTTGAGGCCAGGAGATCAAGACCCGCCTGGGCAACCCAGTCAGATCTTGTCTCTTCAAAAAAATCAAAAAGTTAACCGGGCATGATGGAACATGTCTATAGTTCCAGCTACTTGGGAGGCTGAGGTGCAAAGATCGCCTGAACCCAGGAGAGGTCGAGGCTGCGGTGAGCCATGACTGTGCCCCTGCCCTCCAGCCTGGACAATAGCGTGAGACCCCAACTAAAAAACAAAATTTTTTTTAAAAAAGGAGTTCACCATCGGCAGCCACTTTGCTCGGTTCATTATCAAGCCTTCAGGGGCTCGCTCCCTCATAGCCTCTGCGGCTCTTAACCGATTGGCTGCAACTTTATTAATCATCCTCTTTCTATTGTTCCTTTAAAAGCCTTTAGCGCCTTCATATGCCTTCCACTTGCTGGCCTTCTGACTAATGGCCTTTTGTCTGCCTAGAACACTTTCCAAAATGCACAATTCTAATGGCAATTCTTTTATTATTGATCAACTTATTTGAATCTTTGCTACTGAATATTACAGCAAAAGCGGTCTTTTTTTTTTTTTTGAGTTGAATTCTCACTCTGTGGCCCAGGCTGGAGTGCAGAGACATGCTCACCGCAACCTCAACCTGCTGGGCTCAGGTGATCCTTCCATTTCAGCCTTCTAAGTAGCTGGAACTACAGGCACATGCTACCACATCAAACTAATTTTTTGCTTTATTATAGAGACAAGGTCATACCATGTTGCCCAAGCTGATGTCGAACCAGTGGCTCAGGCAATCCTCTTGCCTCTGCCTTCCAAAGTGCTGAGATGACAGGTGTGAGCCACCGCGTCCAGCAGTGAGAGCAGTCTTATCTCACCTTGATGACCAGGTGTTAAAAGGCGACACTGCTTTTATTTCATCTCCCAAAGCATAGAAACCAGTGCCTTTCATATAGAAAGTGGTTAGGGAATAGCTGTTTTTAATGCATAACGTTATCATATAACAAGAAAGCAAATTAAGTTTAGAAGATAACACTTGCTTCCCACTTTTTTATATTTATGTATATATGAACTCCCTCCCTATAGCTCTGAGAGAGCCCAGGATAACAGCTGAAATGTACAATATAAAACTATTTTAAACCATCTTTCATTCTTTCTTTTTTTCTTTTCTTTCTTTTCTTTTGAGACAAGATCTTGCTCTGTCACCCAGGTTGGAGTGCAATGACATCATTATAGTTCATTGCAGCCTCAAATTCCTGGGCTCAAGCAATCCTCCCATCTCAGCCGTCTGAGTAGCTAGGACTACAGGCACATACCACCACACCTTGCTATTTTTCTTTTTTCAAAGATGAGGTTTTGCTATGTTGTCCAGGCTCGTCTCCAACTCCTGGCCTCAAGAGATCCTCCCACTTTGGCCTCCCAACGCTAGAACTACAGGTGTGCGCCAACACGTCTGGCCTATAATTGACCACATTTTTAGCCACAGCATTTTTTAGCCACTTCCTTAATGATTTTCACTTATTGTACAAGTAAACACAGCAGGAAAATTTTTTAAGGTAAAAAGAAGTCAATAAACAGATTTACACATATATGGAAACTTGAATTTTAACAGGAGGGACTATTTAATCCATGGTACTGGACCAATAAGTAACCCATATAAAAAATGCATTTAAGCCAGGTACAGTGGCTTGTGCCTGTAATCCTAGCACTCTGGGAGGCGGAGGTGAGAAGACTGAACCCAGGGCTTCGAGACCAGCCTGGGCAACGTGGCGAGACCTCGTCTCTACAATAAGTCAAAAAATTAGGTTGGGCGCAATGGCTCAAGCCTGGAATCCCAGCACTTTGGGAGGCTGAAGCGAGAGGACTGCCTGAGCATGAAGGCTCGAGACCAGCTTGGGCAACATCATCTCTACAATAAATCAAAAAATTAGCCGGGCATGGCGGCACGCACCTGTAGTTCCTGCTATTTGGAAGACTGAGGTGGAAGGATCACCTGAGCCCAGAAGGTCGACGGTGGCGTGGCCATGAGCGTGCCACTGCACTACAGCCTGGGCAAGAGTGAGACTCCGACTCAAAAAAAAAAAAGATTGAATTGTATCATCAATGGCTGAGAAAGCCAGAATCCTACTCTAATCTTCCATGACTTAGTCAGGATTTAAGATTTCATTACAGATTTTTGGACTAGCCAAACGCCATAAACTAAGTCCTCAGTGACTGTGTACTTACTCAGCACAAGGGAAGTTCTGAATTAATAAATGAGGAAAGAGGTTTCACAAGGCAATGAGATGGAACACTGATGTAAACACTGAAAAGGAGCTCCTTTGGGCTCAGTAAGGATAACAGCATTTGATTGAGCACCTACTTACCTCAATAGTACACTCTGAGAACAGTCTCCACACTTGCTTTTAAGACTGTAAAGTAGCCAGGCTCGGTGGCTCAGCCTGTAATCCCACACTTTGGGAAGCTGAGGTGAGTAGATTGCCTGAGCCCGCGGGTTCGAGACCCGCCTGGGCATTGGTGAGACCTCATCTCTACAATACAAAAAGTAGCCAGGCGTGATAGTGCGTACCTGTAGTCCCAGCTACTTGGAAGCCTGAGGTGGAGGGATTGCCGGAGTCCAGCAGATCGAGGCTGCGGTGGCCGGGAGCGGCCACTGCACTCCAGTCTGGGCGACAGAGTGAGACTCCAACTCAAAAAAAAAAAAAAAAGACGGTAAAGTAATGAAAGTATGTAGAAGAAATATTTCAGCTGGGTGCAATGGCTCACACCTGTTAATCCCAGTATTTTGGGAGGCAGAGGCAAGAGGATTGATTACTGGAGCGCAAGGGTTCGAGACCAGTCTACACAACATGGCTAAACCTCGTCTCAACAATAAATCAAAAAAATCAGCCGGGCATGGTGGCACATGCCTATGATTCCAGCTACATGGAAGGCTGAGGCAGAAGGATCACCTGAGCCCATCAAGTAGAGGCTGTGGTGATGGCCATGAGCATGTCACTGCACTCCAGCCTGGGCGACTGAGTGAGACTCCAACTCAAAAAAAAAAAAAAGAAATATTTCCTTGATGCTCCCCTCCAGAGATTCGGAGGGACACACATTATCTGAAACCTTCCCTCTCACCACCCTATTTCAAACTTCAGTGAATCGGTGCATGTTGTCACCTAGTGTCACCTAGGCCTGGACCACCTCTGTATGCCTGGCCTTCACTCTGCTCTTAGGTCTGCCCTTACCCTCACTCGGCACATCGTCACACCCAGTGAAATTTCAAGTCTACAGAACCCCAGACCACGAGACTGCTGGGGATTCTAATTCAATAAATCTAGACTGAGACCCAGGGGTGTCTTTAAAAATTTCCCTAGGTAAACAAGACATATGAGCAGGCAACAGACACAAGAACCAATGCTCAGCCTCACTAATCGTTAGAGAAATGCAAATCAAAACCACATTGCGATACCACCTAAATCCAGTAAGCACGGCCATCATTAATAACACAAAAAACAACAGGCGAGGATGCGGAGAAAAGGGAGTGCTTCTATACTGTTGGTGAGAATGCAAACTAAGTTCAACCTCTATGGAAAACAGTGTGGCGATTCCTAGAAACTGACCTTCCGTATGACCCAGCAATTCCTCTTCTGTGAATACACCCAGAGGAACTTACACCACTCTACAAAAAAGATAACTGCGCACGCATGTTTATTGCAGCACTATTCACAACAGCAAAAATATGGAACCAACCGTGCTGCCCATTGACACTGGACAGGATAAAAAAATGTGGTACATATTCATGATGAAATATTACACAACGATAAAGGACAAAATTATGGACTTCACAGCAACTTGGAAGGATTTAGCGTCTATAATATCCAGTGATCTGTCACAGAAACAAAAACTGAGTACCATATGCTCTCACTCATAAGTGGACTCTGAACATTTACCATAATACTATAAGAAAGGGATTTGCAGTAGCTGGAAACTGTCAGTGGAGGAAGCGGGGCACATAACATCAATAAGGGTACCTGATCTCAAACCACATAAAGTGGGGAGCAAAGGGAGGCCCAAACTTTGCCTGTACGATGATTATTTGTATACCTAATCCTGAATTATAACCCACATCTTCACAATTAAAAAAAAATTAAAGCCGGGTTCAGTGGCTTAGCCTGTAATCCCATGCCTTGGGAGGCTGAGGTGAGTGGATTGTCTGAGCCCGTGGGTTTGAGACCCGCCCAGGCAACTTGGCGAGACCTCATCTCTATAATAAATCAAAAAATTAGCCGGTGTGT
>NW_007252210.1:7810-10172 GCF_000164805.1 Carlito syrichta | reverse complement strand
AAAAAAAAAAAAAAAAAAAAAGAACAGAATACCATATGTGTTCACTCACAAACGGACCTTGAACAATTATCATAATACTATAAGAAAGGGATTGGCAATAGTGGGAAACTGCCAGGGGATGGGGGGCGGGATTGGCAGTTGAGGGAAACTGCCAGGGGAGGGAGGGACACACCACATCAAAAAGGGTGCCTTCATAATGAACATACACCTAACCCTGAATTGTACGCCACATCTTTAAAATAAAGGGAAAAAAAATCCCAAACTCTAAAGGTAGAATGAAATTACTAATTAAAACAAATGATGTCAATAATATTTATAAAATACTAATATTTCTAATTTTCTTTTTTTTTTTTTATTTTATTTATTTTATTTATTTATTTTTGAGTTGGAGTCTCACTCTGTCGCCCAGACTGGAGTACAGTGGTCGCTCCCGGCCACCGCAGCCTCGACCTGCTGGGTTCTGGTGATCCTTCCGCCTCAGCCTTCCAAGTAACTGGAACTACAGGTGTGCACTACCACACCCAGCTAATTTTTTGATTTATTGTAGAGATGAAGTCTCGCCAAGTTGCCCAGGCAGGTCACGAACCCGCAGGTTCAGGCAATCCACTCACCTCAGCCTCCCAAAGTGCAGGATTACAGGCTGAGCCACCGAGTCCAGCTTATTTCTAATTTTCTAATAAAAGTTATTAGAAAAAACATTTTAAGAAAAGATCCACAGGTGATTAAATTGTACCCAAAGTTATGGGAACCAGGAAGAATGTAATCCCTCAATTCTCCTAGTTTCCAGTGTCAAAAGATGAGTCAATGAGTTACAGTAATACGTCCTTCTTAAATATTAGCTTATTTCATTTTCATATGAAACCTTAAACTGACATGCTACTAAAATGGGATTAAAATTAGGCAGAATAAACCAAGCTCGGTGGCTCAGCTGTAATCCCACGCCTTTGGGAACTGAGGTGAGTGGACTGCCTGAGCCCGCGGGTTTGAGACCCGCCTGGGCAGGCGAGACGTCATCTCTACAATAAATCAAAAAATTAGCCGGGCGTGGTAGTGCACGCCTGTAGTTTCAGCTACGTGGAAGGCTGAGGCAGACGGATTGCTGGAGCCCAGCAGGTCGAGGCTTCGGTGGCCAGGAGCAGCCACTGCACTCCAGTCTGGGCGACAGAGTGAGACTCCAACTCAAAAAAAACAGATTAGGCAGAATAAAAAACTGCAGGATATCTCCTCTTTGAAAAAGCATCACAGGAAACTAATGGGAAGACAAAAACCTTTGAACTTGGATGAATACTTGTTCTAAGAGAAGCAGAAAAATGTTTGGGAAAGACTGATTTCCAGTGCTTTGAACCCCTAACGTTCTTCTCTGAGGAGCCACGGATCCTGGTGAACAAATCCAGGCCATTCGCCATAATGTGGCAGAACCTGGGGGGACCATGAGTCTATTGTTCTTCTGGGTGGTGGATTTTTGCTGCCTTCCTTCCCTGATCCCAGCATTTCATGGATCAGAAACATAAAGACATTTCTGGCAACTAGATGACGTGAGAGTGCTCCCAGAGGAGAAATTTTAAAAGTGAGAGCTAAAGAAATAGGTCACTAGCCTGGGCAACTTGGCGAGACCTCATCTCTACAACACATCAAAAAAACTTAGCCGGGGCGTGGTAGCCTGCGCCTGTAGTTCCAGCTACTTGGAAGGCTGAGAAGGAAGGATCGCCGGAGCCCAGCAGGTCGACAATAGGGTGACCGTGATCGTGCCACTGCACTCCAGCCTGGGCGACGGAGTGAGACCCCAAATCACAAAAAAAAAAAAAAAAATAGGTCATCGTCCAAGCAAATAAAAGTAAAGACCGTTTACTAATTTGGAGGAAAAAAATAAGAAGCAAAGCAGAAAAAGACTCTTGAATTTGCTTTTTCCCAATCTAAGCAATTTCTAGGGAATGAAAAAAAAAAAGTCTTTACAATTAATTAATAGCAAAACAAACCAAAGCCTTTCAGCACTGATGGCCAGGCCAGTCCACAATGAGGCGGTACAGAAGACTAGCACACAGCAAAACAACAGGACAAGTGCTCAGCTTCATATCTAAACATGTGTCAGGAAATCCGCACGTTGGCAAATGCTGGATGATCTGATACCCATCAAAGCGAGGGCGTGGGAAAACAGGCGATGATCTCCGCAGGGGCTGATCTCTGCAGAGTAGAGATGCCAAGTGGTAGAACCTCTTTGGAAAGCCAATTTAACCAGTGATATTGAAATTTTAAATGCATCTAAATCCTTTGATTTATTAATTATACTATTAGAAATCTATTCCAAGCCGGGCTCAGTGGCTCAGCCTGTAATCCCAGCACTTTGGAAGGCTGAGGTGAGTGG
>NW_007252210.1:3102-7722 GCF_000164805.1 Carlito syrichta | reverse complement strand
GTGGCACACTCACAGCCACCGCAGCCTCAACCTGCTGGGCTCAGGTGATCCTTCCACCTCCTCAGCCTTCCAAGTAGCTGGAATCACAGGCGTGAACCACCACTAATTGTGGTGCACCACCACTAACAATTACACTACAATTGTAGTGCACCACCACTAATGCCCAGCTAATTTTTTGATTAGGTCTCGCCATATTGCTCTGGCTGATCTTGAATCCCTGAGCTCGGGCAGTCCTCTCGCCTCTGCCTCCCAAAGTGCTGGGATTACAGGCATCAGCCACGGCACCTGGTCATAAATCTACCTTTCTTCATTCAACAACAACAACAAAAAAGAAATCTATCCCAGAGATACACTTGCACACACACAAAGATATCTGAACTAGGATGCTCCTTGCATGGATTTATGATAGCAAAAGATCAGGATAATTTAAATATAAACACAAGGGATTGGTTAAATCATTATGGTGCTTCAACCCGTAAAGAGAAATGTATGCAGCCTCATGAACAAGAATGGGGGTGGGTATTTATATCCTGATATGAAAAGATAGCCAAAAGTCAAAACTGTGGACTGTATGTGATCCGGTCTTATCTGTTCCAAGGAAAAGATGGTGTTATTCTTACCTATGTTCGTGTGCATAAAGTTTGTCAACGAATACACAAAAGCCCACCAATATGGGTTTCAAGTGATTTACTTAAATTTTAGGTAATGTTACCCTACTTGCAAATTTAAATTCTCAAGCATTAACATGTTTTAAAAAAAAAAAAAAACATTAAACGAGCCCTGTTATGCAATGTTTTAAGTAAAAATCATTTTGATAAGAGTAAACAGTCGGGCACGGTGGCTCACGCCAGTTATCCCAGCACTCTGGGAGGCCGAAGCAAGAGGATTGTCTAAATCCAGGGCTTCGATACTAACCTGGGCAACTTGGGGAGACCTCATCCCTACAGTAATTCAAAAAATTAGCCAGACAGCCGGGCTCGGTGGCTCAGCCTGCAATCCCACACCTTTGGGAGGCTGAGGTGAGTGGATTGCCTGAGCCCGAGGGTTCGAGACCCGCCTGGGCAATGAGACCTCATCTCTACAATAAATCAAAAAATCAGCCGGGCGTGGTAGCGCATGCCTGTAATTCTGGTAACTTGGAAGGCTGAGGCAGCAGGATCACTGGCGCCCAACAGGTCGAGGCTGCGGTGGCCGGGATTGGCCACTGCACTCCAGTCTGGGCGACAGAGACTCCAACTCAAAAAAAAAGACTGTAAAATATTTCCAGTCTGTCCCTGGACCTACAGAGGGATGGCTGCAGATTGTAAAAGATTGACTTGGCTGGGCACAGTGGCTCATACCTATAATACTAACACTTTGCGAGGCCACGGCGGGAAGATCACATTAGGCCAGGAGTTCAAGACCAGCCTGAACAATATGGAAATACCCCCGTCTACCCTCCAAAAAATATATTAGCCAAATGTGGCACATCTGTAGTCCCAACTACTTGGGAGGCTAAGGCAGGAGAACTGCTTAAGCCTCGGAGTTCAAGGCCATAGTGCTAGCTATGATCATGCCACTGCACTCCAGCGTGGGCAACAGAGCAAGGCACCATCTCTATTAAAAAAAAAAAGAGCCGGGCTCAGTGGCTCAGCCTGTAATCCTGTGCCTTTGGGAGGCTGAGGTGAGTGGATTGCTTCAAGACCGGCCTGGGCAACTTGGCGAGACCTCATCTCTATAACAAGTCAAAAATTAGCCGGGCGTGGTAGCGCACGCCTGTAGTTCCAGCTACTTGGAAGGCTGAGGCGGAAGGATCGCCGGAGCCCAGCAGGTTGAGGCTGCGGTGGCTGGGAGCCGCTACTGTACTCCAGTCTGGGTGACAGAGTGAGACTCCAACTCAAAAAAAAAAAAAAAAAAGACTGATTAGAAGATAAAGACTCCTTCCACTTAATTTAAATGCACCACAGACAAAAACAAGACTTCTGCCTCAGTGCATCCACAAGTTAAGCTTGAGCAACTAAAAGCTTGTTTTAACTCTCCATCTGACTGAATTTGAGTGATAATTCAACCAGTATAATGCCTTTTGAGATAAGGAACTACTCAGTGAGTAATTGATACTAAAATTAGCAGAAAAAGTGAAAGTAAACCGGACTGCTAAATACAAAGACAACATGCCTGTGATATAAACATCAGCGATTAGATAGGGAAAAAAACTCTGCTAACAATCTTTAATGACCAGCATTCTATCCAAGGAGGAGAAAATGAGGTATCAGCCTCAACTTCCACAAATACCCATGACCCGGCAAGAAAGTACAAGACATAATTCATAAATAATCCATTGTATGAAGTGGTTTCATTTGAACCACCTGCACTGAATATGTATTTATTTGAAATTAAAAGCGATTTGGAATTGCAATTTTAACAAGTTTCTCTGTTTCCAGAGAAATTGAAACCAAAGTCGCCAAATCTGAGGATTTTTGCCAAACTGTCTGCTCAATCTATTAATAACCAAACAGACTGACCTGACGTAGTCCCTCTCATGGTCAGTATCGCTATCACATGATACTGACCATGATGGTGATCATGATGATGAGGGTTGCTCAAGCAACCCACCCGCCTCAGCCTCCCAAAGTGATCATAATGAAATGGTCAGAGTCAAGTCGATAGGCCAAAGTATTCCCCAACTTGATGGCTTCCGTCAAAACCAGAGCGCAGGCCCACACCTGGAATCCCAGCATTTTGGGAGGCTGAAGAGGGAGGGTCATTTGAGCCCAGGAGTTTGAGACCAGCCTGGACAACAGTGAGACTTTGTCTCTCTTAAAATAAAATAAAATTTAAAAATGCACACAGAGAGCCAGTATCACCCACCCCCCATCCTTCTTTCCATGAGTATTTACTCAGAGCCAGCTACGTGCCTAGCAGCATGCCACACATGAGTGAACACGGGTTGTGAGCACCACCAGGCACGCTGCTTGCCCTCACCGGGCATTCAGAACAGCCAGGGAACACTTACTAGTCAAGCCACTCAATCCACAAACGTGAAAACTGCCAGGAGGAAGGGTACACAGAGCCACGGAGCCTGGCATAGCAGACGGGATTACGTGAAGGTCGGGAATTGGAGCTTAACAATGACTGTGGTGCTGAGTCATGGTTAATTAGAGAGTTCTTTTGAAAAGACTTAGGTGTTCAAAACCTCAATAGTAAGTGCTGCTAGCCGAAATGAAAACGACATCTATTCCAAGGATACGTGTAAGTGTATTGATCTGTCTCCAAATTGATACCTGGGCAGCATGCCCGCAAGTTCAATGATATGCTGGATGTCATTTAAGTAATTTTTTAAAGGAGGCTGTTAGGCTGTTTTCAAGATGGTGGTGATTAGAAAAGAGAAGGATAAGGTAATGGAAGAAGAAAGAAGAAGAGAATGAAAGGAATATTTTAAAAACAAATTCAGGTTTATTGGGAAGAGAATAAGTTCCATGAACTATCTGAAAGGTTATTAAGACCTGAAGGAATATAAAAGCTAAGAAAAATGTTCCCCAGTTGCAAGTTTTTGCATTATATGTTAAAATTACTTTTATCACTAGACTCTAAACACTGATTACAGAGCAACCTTGAAAGTAGTTGACAGCAAAACATGACATACAGTAAGTATTCAAAAGGTGACATGGATCTCAAAAGGACAGCACATTACTTAGGTCGGAAGCTCAGACACCTCTTAGAAAATCTTGGTATCAGAGCACAGTTCGTACTTAGTACCTAGGGATCATGGATTTTACGAGTAATTATGAGCTGAACACCAGAACCTGCCGGATTCACCAGATTAAATTTTATTTAAAAAGAAAAAGACTTAAGGTAACAAGGATGCTGTGAAGACCAGAGTCTCAGCTCAGGCTAGACTAGGACACAGCTAAAGGAGGTCAAGGCAATGAGGTCATAGTTCTAGCTTCCAGTGTTTTTTCCACATTGTAAACATTTACATCTCCTGAGATAACCCCCCTCCCTTCTTGGTCCTCACATACGCTGTCTTCGAATTCGACACACGGGTAGTTTTTCGAAGTATGGTTATCCACGTCTTTCTACAAGGATATCGCAAAACGGGTCAAGTGAAGCCTTGCTAATGAACACACATGCTGGAAAACCGATCTACACTACGACGATCGCGACAAGCCAGTCTTGGCGGCCGCCGTGGCCCAGGAGCCCTGAAGACGGAAGACGAGAAAATGCAGTATGTCTAGCGGTTTCAGCACTGCCTCCCTGGAGAAGAGACCGGGAAGGCTCGCTCACGCCCTGGCCGCATCCTTCGAGAACTTTAAAGACGCCCCCAGTGTGGGCTTAGGCCAACGGGTCCCCGGGCAAGGGACGACGCGAAGAGAGGGCGCTGGCCTCTTTGCAGAAACCTGTCATTCCTGGGGAGGCGCAGCGCCTGCCCAGGCTTTCGCTGATCCCCAGCGAGCTGCACCCGGGCTTTCTCTGCGTCGGGAAGGCGCTCTCGGCCCCGACCGCGGGGGGACTGGGTACCAAACCCGCTCGCTCCGGCACCGCCGGGATCCGGGCCAGCGCGCGGCGGGGAGCCCGCCGGGCGCCGCGACCCGTCCCGGCCCACCCCCCAGGCTGGTGCTGCGCGTCTGGCCACCAAGCTCC
>NW_007252210.1:1352-2503 GCF_000164805.1 Carlito syrichta | reverse complement strand
CCCACGAGGTCCCAAGAGCGCCTGGCGCCCGCGGACGCGCCCAGCCTGCGAATGGAGGAGACGCGCTCGCCGCTAACTCCTTAAAAGAAAAGGAGAAAAGGCCACCTCTGAGCCTCCGCCCCCTCCCCCTGGCTTGCCCCTCGCCTCATCACATGAGCACAGCCCAGACACGCCTTGCGGCAGCATCTCCCCCCAGGCTACTGGGACCAGCGCCCGCGACAAGCCAGCCCGGGGCCAGGCAGCATCCCACCCGGGCCCAGGGGCGCCCCCCGGTCCCGAGAGGGGACAGGAGCTGCGGGGATGACCCAGACCTGCAGAAGGTGAGGGGATGGCAAGGAAGAGGGGACGCGAAAAGCCTCCCGGGAACCTCGGCTTCGCCGCGGTTTGGGAAATGATGGATCACCCAAGGCAGGCGCTTCTGCGGCAGCTGACTTTGAACTCGCCCAGGAGCGAGCCTCAGTCCCCAAGTGTTTTCCTTCGGGTTGCGTTTGATTCAGAACGTTGGTTCCTGCTCCCCCCTCCCCCCACCCCCACCCATTAGCCGGGGAAGGGCAAGCGCCCCTGGGCTCCTCCGGAGCCTGACCATATTTGGGCACCTCACGTGGCAGGAGCCCGGAGCTGGGAGGTTAGTGCAGCCAGGCCACGGGTGAGGTGGGCCAGGCGGCCCCAACGCTCGCCTGCCGTCCAGAACGAGTGATGTCAGCCGAGGCCGTCGGCAGGGCTGGCTGACCCCCTCCCCGGGGACTGGGGGGAGATGCGGCTGTTACCGGAAATGTGCCGGTCCTTGTTGAGGGCCTGCGACTGGAGGTTACCCATCTAGGCCACCTGTCTCCGTGCGACGCTGAGACAAGACAGCTTAGATCTGTTCCTTCGCCGTCCTTTCTGAAAAGATGCAGACTTTAAGGTCAGCCTAAATGGCTTGCATTCCTTCCTTTCATACGCTTGAATATCGTTTATTATATGATCCTAGCAAGCAGTCAATAAATATTTGAAGGAAATTAAATTTTTAGTGGGTTATTTGGCACATAAGCCTAAAGGTGCTGGGGCCGAAAGGCAAAACTGATCCCAGTTAAAAGAGGCAACCACGGCCGGGTTCGGTGGCTCAGCCTGTAATCCCAGCACTTTGGGAGGCCGAGGTGAGTGGATTGCCT
>NW_007252210.1:0-1298 GCF_000164805.1 Carlito syrichta | reverse complement strand
GGAGCCCAGCAGGTCGAGGCTGCGGTGGCTGGGAGCGCCCACTGCACTCCAGTCTGGGTGACAGAGTGAGACTCGAACTCAAAAAAAGAGGCAACCAGTGCCCCAGCTTTCACAAATAGTTGGAGTCTCCTTTAAAAAATGCAGAAACCTGGCCGGGCGTGGTGGCTCACGCCCTGTAATCCCAGTACTTTGGGAAACTGAGGTGGGAGGATCTCTTGAGGCCAGGAGTTTGAGACCAGCCTGGGCAACAAAGCAGACCTCTCTCTACAAAAAAAAAAAAAAAAAAAAATCAAAATTAGCCAGGTGTGGCGGCAAGCTACTCCGGAGAATGAGAATTGCATGATCCCAGGAGCCCAAGGCTGTGGGGAGCTGTGACTGTGCCACTGCAATCCAGTGTGGATCACAGAGAATTAAACTAAAAATAAAGAAAGAAAGAAGAAGAAATATTTTAGGCCAAGTGTGGTAGTTCATGCCTGTGATTCCAGTGAGGTGGGAGAATTGCTTGAGGCCAGGAGTTTGAGACCAAGTCTGGACAACATAGCGAGACCCCATCTCTACCAAAAATTTTAAAAAGAAACTTTTGAAATATTGGCATTAACCCGGGCTCGGTGGCTCAGCCTGCAATTCCGCGCCTTTGGGAGGCTGAGGTGAGTGGATTGCCTGAGCCTGCAGGTTCGAGACCTGCCTGGGTAACTTGGCAAGACCTCATCTCTATAATAAATCAAAAAACAAATTAGCCGGACATGGTAACCCATGACTGTAATTCCAGCTTCTTGGAAGACTGAGGCGGAAGGATCACCGGAGCCCAGCAGGTCGAGGCTGCGGGGGCTGGGAGCGGCCACTGCACTCCAGTCTGGGTGACAGAGTGAGACTCCAACTCAAAAAAAAAAAAAAAAAAAAAAGAAATATTGACATTAGATTCTAGATAAGCATCCCACACCAAGATTTAGTATAATTCAGTAGAGGGTTGATGTAAGCAGTAGTTTAACCCTAGGATGTTTTGTGCCTAATTAATTGTATGTAGGCTAATGGCACCTTGGGAACCATACGTTAGTGATCCAGCATCAGATTTGTTTTCTGAATTAATCGTTATTTCAAGGAGTACACAAAGGCCAATTTCTTTGGAATGTATCCCCTAAGAAGTAGTATATTTGCAAAATGCACATCTCACCCATTTTAACTGGATTGGTTTTTTGAGTTGGGGTTGCCGGAATCGGTGGCTCAGCCTGTAATCCCGTGCCTTGGGAGGCTGAGGTGAGTGGATTGCCTGAGCCCGCGGGTTCGAGACCCACCTGGGC
>NW_007252209.1:2215-38440 GCF_000164805.1 Carlito syrichta | reverse complement strand
CGGGGGTGGGTGCCGTGGTGAGGGCAGCTTCGGCCCCGTCCGCAGCCTGCCCCCGGCGACACAGCACCATTCTACCCTCGGGCAAGCAACAGGCAGGCCTGGGTGACCTGCCCGTCTCCCCGAGGACTTTGTGGCCGTGGTTCTGTAACGCGCCTGGACGCTTCCAAAACGGTTTTTCTTGCTTCTCACGGAGATGACAATGCCATGTTCTACCTGGACAATCTTAAGTTGTGCCCCAGCTGAATGGCCATTCTTTTCACCATGCTGTTGAACTGTTTGTTTATTTTTGAGGTGGAGTCTCACTCTGTCGCCCAGGCTGGAGGGCAGTGGCATGACCATGGCTCCCGGCAGCCTCAACCTCCTGGGCTCAGGCGACCCTCCCACCTCAGCCACCCAAGTAGCTGGAGATACAGGCACATACCACACCATGCCTGGCTAATTTTTTTATTTTTATTTTTGTAGAGGTGAGGTCTTGCTGTGTTGCCCATGCTGGTTTTGAACTCCCGGGTTCAAGCCATCCTCCTGCCTCGGCCTCCCAAAGCGCGGGGATCATGTGTGTGAGCCCCCGCACCTGGCCTGAGCCCTCTGTGTATTGGTCTTGCTGGTGGCTGTGTGTGGAAGGCAGGAATGCTCAACGTCAGAAGAGAGCACACTTTACAAACACAGAGAAAACAGCTTCACGAGTTCAAGACACGACATGGCTGAAAGAAGTGTTTTCCTATGTTTAGGCAATGAGCAATTCTAAATAGGAAACATAACAGTCAGAGGATGAATTATGGTTCGCATTTTCCTCAGTACTCTGGGTAAGACCTGCATTTGTGGTCATCATCAATGAAACAGCAGCGACCTTTGAGAGAGTCATTCGAAGCCAATATTCATGGGTGGCACAATGAATGATTACATTATTACATGAGTAATGATGTAACCAGCATTAAATAAATGGCATGAGGGAACTGCAGAGGTAAGAAGATTTGTCATGTTTCAATACAAAAGGTACCAACGAACCACAGCACTATAAGTAATAACTGCGTTGCTACAATTTTTTTAGAAGCAGATATGAAATTCACCAGGAATGGAGCATTTGAAAACAAAGGACACAAAGGGATGGTTCCTAGACCTGGACGGGGGAGGTGGTGGTTGGACACTGGTCATGTCTTCACAGGTACCGACTGGACGGGAAACACATGTATGAGCACTTATTCTCTGTGCGCTGTTTTGAAACTTTATTCTGATAACTGACTATACCTCACATGGACTTGTGAATTTCTAAGGACATGTTAAAGTCAAATTGCTTATATTCTAATGCATATAGCATGTATTTCCCCCAGGGTCCTGCCCCACCCAGGGGTGTCCTGGTGTTCGCAGATGGTCCCAGAGGAAACGGATGGCACCATAGGATGTCTTCATTTTCAAAGGACCTGGATGTATCCGTCACGTCATGGAAACACAAATGCTTTCAGAGAAAATCAGTTTGTATACCTAATTGGCAGGCTGAGGGCACAGTCTGAAAAGGGAAAACTCCAAACCGTTAGGGAAGAATTGAAAAGACAACTTCTGTGCCAGTGAGAACAGTGCATCAACATGAACGTCAGCTACCTGTGAGCACTGAGCTTTGATAACGGGAGGGACACCGTGTAATAAGAGGCCCAGATCTTGATTACTTTTCCTAATGAGAGTGAAGCACAGCATGAAAAAGTGACAACTTGAGATAATTCAAAATGTCACATTAGCTTTGAATTTCAATCTCCTCCACAACCAGTCTTCATAAAAACTGCTAATGAGTAGTAAATTGGACTGATTGGAGTTTTACTTCGATTGGCTTCTTATGCTAATCTTTAGAGAAAGGGTTTAAGGCTGTGGGATGTCATGGACGGCACATCAGAGCAGAAGTCAAGTGACCAGCGTCAGAGTATGCTCCCTGCAATTAGCAATCTGTGTGGCCCAGGGCAAGGAAACCAAGGCATTTGCTGTTCACGAACACCTGTCAGGTGCCACAAACGGGTGCCAGGTGCAGAGGAGGCAGGTGAGCAAGGTGGGGGCCTTCGAGCCCCTCACAGAATAGCAGTGCAAGCTGGCATGCAAAAACATGGAAAACCCGGAGTATCTTATGACCTGTTTCTTACACAGTTAAGAGCATAGACTATGGACATCCAGAGTACAGAGCAATTGGCAAACAATGAGAAAACACATAAGGATACATGATAGCCAGTGCTGTTCAACAGGAAATAACGAAAGCCAGAGATGTAAATTTTAACATTTCTAGGGAACACATGGAAGAGTGCAATGTCACAGGTAAAGTTAACCTTAATAATGTATTTTATGTAAACCAGTAGATCCAAAATAGTACTTTAGCATACAGTAGGTATAAAAATTATTATTTAATTAGTTTACACTTTTTTCCACCAGGTCTTTGAAATTCAGTGTGTGTTTTACACTGACAGCACATGTTAATTTGGGCTGACAACATTTCAAGTGCTCTTGACAATGTGATGGTAAGTCTGCACTTATGTCTGGAAAGACCAAGTGTATGTGCACTGGTTAATGAGGGATTCCTAGCCTAAGGACATGTGAAAAAGGCTTACGGGCTTTCATGCTCCACAAGAATGGATCCAATACCTGGGTTTACAAACTGATACCAACACTGGTAAGAATCCCCTGGGAAGTTTGTGAAAAGTAGAACTCTAGGTTCTCTGAGATTCTGGGTCTCTGAGTCTTGAGCAGATCATAGCAACCTGTATTTGTCAAAGAGCTCTGATTGTTCCTAGCAATATCCATGTTGGGGCCTACTGGTCAAGAAGACCCATAGAAGTCACCTGTGGGAGTCAAAAAGGTGACGTGATTTAGGGACCATTAGCAGAAGGACCTTCCTCCGGGTGAGTGGTCCATACGCTAAGTGCTGGCAAAAGCTGCCTCTCTCCCTTCCTTGACTGGCATGTTGTCTGGAGCTGGCCTTGCCTCCCTCCTGCTCTTGGCGTCTCATCCCTGGCTCAGCTGGGAAGTGACGGCGTCTCCGCACCAGGCTTTGGGAAGGCTTCCTCTTCTCTTGTGCTTCCACTAATTGTGTCTGATGTTTTCCAGATGCCCCAAGCCTGGCTCTGCACCCCAAGCATCTCTGTGACATTAAAGCCACCTTTCATGGGCTCCTCTCCAGATCTGACACCTAGAAGTGATGGGTGTGAGCCCTGGAACGCTATTATTACGGAATCCTCCCATGCACGTGGTGTGCAGACGGGCCTTTGGGATGCAGAGACCTAGAGACTCATCTGGAAATGTGTCGCTAGTGCTCCGTTTCATGCACAGACCTCAGATTTGAGTGCCAGCACACGCGGTATGATATAGCGGCCTGAGGCCCCCTGTAGAGTGTTTTCCCATGTGGCACTGCAGCTTGCTCACTGTATGACGAGAGTGTTTACCATAACTGAGTCTCTGTTTCCTCGTCAACAACATGAGGATGAAAACATTAAACCTGCAGGGTTCAGTTCTTGGCCCTCTTCTCCGTGTTCAGTCACCCTTCTTGTTCTGGTCTTGTGGCTTCAAACAGCATCTGCCTCCCAGATGAGCATCTCCAATCTGCCTTCCTTCTCTAACCCAGACCAAAGGTGTCTAACTGCCGGTGCAGTATCCCGGCTTGAGCATCTGACAGGCGGCTCAAACCTGACAGGCCTAAAACGTCCCTCTGTAATCACTTTCCAGGCTCGGTTTCTAGCTCCACTCTGTAAACGGCCGCTCTAAAGTTCCAGGCGTCAGAGACCTTGGTCTCACCCATGACCCTTTCTTTGCCTCATACGTCGCACTGGCAAATCTTATCACCTCTGCTTTTAAAACACATCCAGAAGTTGGTAGCACCTCACCAACTGACTCCACCAGGGCTACCTTCTTGCTCCTTGCCGCGATCATTTCCGCAGTCTTCAGCCATTCTCCGGGCTTTGCTGCTCCCTCCTCCCATGGCCGATTTTCAACCCGAGTCAAGATCACAGGCCTGCGCGACTCTCCTTGAAATGATTTCCCTTCTGAGAGTAGAAGCCAGAGTCCTCAAGAGGGCCTCCGAGGCAACTTTTGGACCTGAAGCTCCGTCCTCTCAGTCTCACTTCCTCCTTTGCTCCTTGCTTGCTGGTTCTGCTTCAGACACTTGCTTGTAGTTCCTTTAACACGACAAACACAACCTTGTTTCTGAATCTTTGCTGTGTTATTTCGTCTGCCTGCAATATTCTTCCCCAGCGTTTTACATCCTCATTTCCCCAGGTGTCTGTTCAAATGCCACCTTCTCTGCAAGGCTTTCGCTGACCTTCTTATTTGAATAAGCCCTCTCTCTTTCTTGCTGATTTTCTAAAGATACATTTTACTTTTTGCTTTTTGTCTGTCTCTGTTTGTGAGAGTATAATCCACTCAAAGGCGAAGATAACAGTCTGTTTACTGACTCAT
The DNA here is from genome assembly GCF_000164805.1 of Carlito syrichta. NCBI lineage: Eukaryota > Metazoa > Chordata > Mammalia > Primates > Tarsiidae > Carlito > Carlito syrichta. The sequence goes on along the minus strand of NW_007252209.1, from coordinate 34,018 downwards.
ACACTAATTGCCTAACACAGTGAATGACGCCTATGAGGCCCTTTATTGGATAAGTAAATATATGTCAATACCGGGCACATGATAGGCACTCATGCAAATCAGGGTAAAGAGCCCTCTCTTCTTTGGCTGAGAAGTACACTTTCATTAGGCAGAAATTTAGCAATTTTAATTTTTTAAAATTTATTAATTTTTTTGAGTCAGGGTCTCTGTTGCTGAGGTTGGAGTGCAGTGGTACAATCATGGCTCACAGCAGCCTCAACCTCTGGGCTCGGGTGGTCCTTCTGCCTCAGCTTCCCAAGTAGCTGGGACTACAGGCGAGTACCACACACACAGCTAAGCTTTTTGTAGAGACTAAGTCTTCGCTATGTTGCCCAGGCTGGTCTTGAACTCCTAGGCTCAAGCAATCCTCCCACCTTGGCCTCCCAAAATGCTGAGATTACAGGTGTGAGCCACTGCATCTGGCCTGCCATTTTATATTTTTGACCAAGAATATCAGAGCTTTAAAAAATAATAATTAGAAAGCTGATTAGATTGTTGACACTTTCCTGAACATTAGGATATTAATCTAGTAAACATTTTAGAAGAGTCTCTTTGGCTGAAACATTCTGTCCTAAGTCCCATAGGAGTTATGCTAGCTCATACATTTATGCTAAAATTTGTATTTCTTCCTCTTCTTTCTAGTGGGCATCTATGGCTGTTACTACTTGTTTCCGCATTTCTAGAAAATTTCCCAGCCACTTACCACATGGTTGTAGCAACAGCTACTGTGTCACCAGAGTATTATCATGTCACCTTTAGCTTTGACTGAATATGGGGTGAGCATTTATAACATATTTACTGAGTTTCTCCCAAGAGAATTTGGACTTAGAACTAAGATAATTCGCCGGGGCAACCTGGCGAGACCTCATCTCTACAATAAATCAAAAAATTAGCCGGGCATTGTAGCATGCGCCTGTAGTTCCGGCTACTTGGAAGGCTAAGGTGGAAGGATCGCCGGAGCCCAGCAGGTCGTGGCTGCAGTGGCCGGGAGCGGCCACTGCACTCCAGTCTGGGCCACAGAGTGAGACTCCAACTCAAAAAAAAAAAAAAAAAAAAAAAAGAACTAAGAGAATTGAGTCAGTATGTTCAGGAATACATGTGTTCAGGGACACAATTCTGTTGTGTCCCTCAAAAAGACATTTTCAAGGCTTCATTTCTGGTACCTGGAAATGTGGTCTTACTTGGAAATAGAGTTTTTGCCCATTCACCAAACTATGATAAGTCCTGAGGAAACTGTGCAAGAGAGACAAATGGCACTAGTAGACGGTCAGGGAATAAATCCTGACGGCATGTGAGCTTCTGGTTCCAGTTTTCCTTGAGCCTCAACTGAGTTCCTTGTCTTAACTTTACACAAAATTCCCAAGTTGGCTTGTGCTAAATTTCCAAATGAGTTTTAGCTGGTTTCTGTTATTCACAACAAGAGAATTCTAATCAATACATTTTTCCCTCAGTGCATCAGCTTTTCCTTCAGGCTTCTCATATTTAAAAATGTAGCCCTTCCCTTACTGTCTTAATTAGCAGCATTTAAACTAAGCATCACTCTTTATCTCTTAGGACTCAAAGTGAACCCTTTGCATGAAACCTGGGTGCCTTTGGACTTGGAAATGACTCCCACAGAAAGATAGTTCAGAAGAAAAAAATTATCATCACTAGAAAATCTTCCTAGTTCTATGACTTCTTCAGAGACCACTGCACAGGAGTAGTTTCTGAGCTCTATTTCTGTAAACCTGTTACATGTACAGCACTATTCTGTGCACTGGAGGAATGCAGAGATAAATGAAGCACTGTTCCTTTCCTTAGAAAGTTTAGAGATTCATATGGGACAAGACCCAGAAACAAGACATTAAAAATCAGGATGGCATGCAGCGATTGCTCTGATAGAAAGTGCCACCCATGGGTTCAGTGGCGAGAGTTGTTTTCAGCTGGGGTTATTTCTGTAGCCCTGAAAGATCAGTAGGATTTTGATCGATGAAGACAGATGATCTTCCAACCCTAAAAAAAGTTAAATCTGGTATTCCTGTTAAGCACTCTTCTAGCTCCCTGTACACCCCCCCATTCAGTGTGTGTTTTTACCACAAGCCCTACAAGAGCACGAATCACATTTGTCATGGCCAGTGTTGTGTCTTGAAGCTTGCCATTATGCCAGGCACTCAGACGTTGTCAATAAATGCTCTTTGCATCAATGAAGAAACTTAGTTATAGGCCCATGCTGCATAAAGAATGAAACAGGAGGGTGTTCTCCATTTCCACGATTTTTAAGGCCCTCACTAGGAAGAACTCACATAGTCTTACGCTAGTGCCTTCACATTACTGTGACTAGCTACACCTCGTATGTTTCCTTCTTTCTGTTTCAACTAACAAATTATCTCTGTCGCCCTTTTCAGGTTCTTGAAAAGAAAAAAAAAAGGGTTTTCTGATTGGGTCATCTTTTCCAGGTAGGCTATGCATGTCGTTGGCCAGATACTAAGATGGCTGGCATTGGGTCGTGTGTCTACCTCTAGACCAATCGTCCATAGCTGGATGGAGCTTCTGTAGTTCAGACCATGAATGCCTAAGCAGCATGGTCCAGCCGTGGAATCATTTTACTTAGAAGGGGATTTGAACTGGGAAGACAATGACTGATCTAGCTAGAAAATTTCTTCTGTACAGTATCTTAATATGTAAAACGAAAACCTGGCCTACTCACATAAATTGCAGCCACATTAGCATTTGGTAGAGAATACTGAATAAGTCAGCTGATGACTGGTTAAAGTAGATGGAAATACTGGTTCAGTGAGACCAACATAAAATTTTGGTTTAGATTCAGGGCTCCCATTCTCACGCACAGGGGACCTTTTGTACCCATCCTCCATTTTCTCTGTACCCTTCTCAGTCTCTCCAGAAAGAGAGAAAGAAACTTAGAGCACTTGTCTATATTATTTATTTAAAATACTTCCTTTATTTTGAGTACTGGTAAAAACATCTTGATTGAGAGTTCCAACTGAGTACAGAATTCATACATTATGATGTACTTATTTTTCTCTTTCCTGACTGAGTTTTGGCTTCTCATGCTTTCTCTTTTCCCTCTGAAGGCAGACTGGGCGAAGGAAAGTGAGTGAATTGTGCACCACATGATCGGCTGATTTTTTGATTGATTGGAGAGATGAGGTCTCACTGCCCAGGCGGGTCTCGAACCCGCGGGCTCAGGCCATCCTCTCACCTCAGCCTCCCAAAGGCGCGGGATGACAGGCTGAGCCGCCGAGCCCGGCTCACATGATCAGTTTGATTGTAGAGGAGAGGGAAACAAAAACTTGAGTGCAGGCACTTCAGGTTTTTTCTAAGTTAAAGTGTTGGGTGGGATGGCCCAGCCAAGAACACCACTAACCAAAAGGAACTCTTTCATGGTGTCCAGTGTGGCTGGCTATAGACATACACAGCTGTTGGAGACACCTGTTGGCAGCTGAGATGAGATGAAAGAGGGAGGAAGCTGAAATTACTGACTAGAATAAATGTTTGAGATGTACGTGGCATCCATTTAACTATGCTGTTTCTGCCACCTGGTACTTTTTTTTTTTTTTTTTTTTGGGAGTTGGAGTTTCACTCCATCACCCAGGCTGGAGCGCAGTGGAACACTCATGGCCACCCCAGCGTCGATTTGCTGGACTCCTGCAGTCCTCCACCTCATCCTTCCAAGTAGCCAGAACTACAGGCATGAGTTGCCATGCCTGGCTAAGTTTTGACTTATTGTGCAGACGAGGTCTCGCCACGTTGACCGCGCTGGTCTTGAGCCCGCGGGTTCAGGCAATTCATTCGCCTCGGCCTCCCAAAGTGCTGGGATTACAGGCTCAGCCACCGAGCCCAGCCTTCTGCTGCCTAGTTCTTAACCTGAGTAATTTTTATAAATCACTGTACAGGCCCACTGTCAATAAAAAAAGCCCATTTCCTTAACCCTGCTCTGAGGGAATGGATACATATTTATTACAACTGTGTTTGACTGAGTTTTCCTCATTCTGTTGACTCCATTTGAGGATGACTCCTTGCTATTTCTTATTTCGTGCATGGACTCAGGTTGAGAGGAGTGACCCACACTCGCCATCATGCCTACTTTCATAGACCAGGGCTGTAAAGACGGAACTGACAAATAGGCGAAGCTGGAGTCAGGACCCTTCCCACTTCTCCTGCTGCACAGGTAATGGTAGAAGCAACAGTTCAGCACACTGGAGGTAAAATTTTATTTGAGATCGTTCGTATTTTATCGGCTATAGTACAACTAGAGGAGCCACACAACAACAATTCTAGCAATAATTCCAATTATCAAAGGGCTACCATTGAATTGCAGTGCTCCTCCTGGCCCTCAGCTTGAACAAGCCTTAGCTGAGACAGCTGGTTTCTGCCTAACAGTCATGTTTCTCCCTGCTTCTTTGCTGGAAGAGCTCTTACACATCCCCATGCCTGGAGCCATGACACCTCTCTTGTAACCATAAGAGGAACTAGCTCCAGGACAAAGTGGATACACTGAGAGCTGCACACTGAAAGATACAAGGGATCTTCTTTACATCAAAGAGGACACCATTAAGTTGCTGAGTCAATACGGGAACACTTTGGGATTTATTATTATTTTGAGTAATTGGCTTCTGCTTGCAATCGAAAGCTTCCCAACTCACTCTACCATTACTTTCCCCCTCTCTTCTGCTATCCTGCTTCCTGACTCACATCTCCGTCTCTACTGCTAAAAGTTTCTCTAAGGTGGAGACTATACTTTAACCATGTCTATCCACAGATTTTGTTTTTATTGCTTCATAAGTATGATGAATGAATGTCTATTTGTTTGCCAATTATGGGGGTCAAGACATTAATTAATATCCCAGGTCATCGATAATAGCTTTGGGAATTACTCTTTCTAAGGATATTTACCTTTCAAAAGCAGATGCAATGGAGGGAAGGCTCTAATGAACATTTACCAAGTCTTAAACGATTTGTAAATTTAGCTTCCTTTTATCACCATTAGAAATTTTGAGCGTAGATATTCTCACTCCTATTTTTACACGGACAAAATTGAAAAAGAAACTATATATACACTTGTCTAAAGTTACCCTTCTAGGAGTTACAAAATTAACTTAAAACTCTTTGTTGAGATACAGTATATACAAAAATATACACGTCATAAGTGCACAGCTTGAGGAGTTTTCATAAATTGGATACGTTCATAAATTGGATACGTTCGTGTGATCAGTACTTCAGAGCCCCTTTTGCCCCCTTCTGTCACTCCCCCTCCCCCACCAAGGGTTATCACTAAGCTCTTCTGACACACAAGCCTTATCTGCTTTTGTTCTTCCCTTGAATTGAATTATACTGTCTATGCTATTTGCATCTCATTTCTTTATTTATTATTTTGTGAGGTTATTCCATAGTCTGTCACATGGCTTTGCGTTGGTTATTTTCATTGTTCTGTAGGGTTCATGGATGAAGGTATCGCACTTTGTTTATCCATTCCACCTCATGCTCTTTGGTTTTGTTTTGTTTTGTTTTTGAGTCCGAACCTCACTCTGTCACCCAGGCTGGAGTGCAGTGGCAAGCTGCTCACCACCTCATGCTCTTTTAACAATGCCATTTAAATTTCTGAAGAAATAAATTTTTCACAGTACTGAAATAATAAAATTCTAGTGGCAGAAAAATAGTTGAGTGTGGTTGATATTCTAGGAGACTTTCCTGCTTTATTTTATATCTTACTCTATAGATGCCTGTTTAAAAGCCGGTAGAGTGAAGGTATTATATCTTTACCAGCTGAAAATAATTTTTCTGATCTCTTGAAAGGGTTTAGGGTGGCTGCTAATGTTTAGTGCAGGCGGGCATTCACACTAGGCAGTAGTTTTATGACTTGATAATACTCATCATCAGAGAGTTCCTGATGCTAAATATAGACAGTCCCCAATTTCTGGTGGTTCTACTCACAACTGTTGACTTTAGTGAGAAAAACAAACACATTCAGTTGAAACTTTGAGTGCCCACACAGCCATTTTGCGTTTCACTTTCCATTCTGTATTCAACGCATTACATGAGATAGTCAGTATTTTATTATAAGGTAGGTTTTGTGTTAGATGATTTTGCTCAACTATAGGCTGATGTGAGTGTTCTGAACACGTTTAAGGTAGACTAGGGTAAGTTATGAGGTTTGGTAGGTTAGTGTATTAAATACGTGCTTTACTTGTAATACTGTCAACTTATGATGGGTTTATTGGATGTAACCCCATCGTAAGTTAAAAAGCATCTGTAATGAGTTAGTGTCACACTTACCTGATTCATCTTCTGACTGTGACACACCGAAGTCTCCTTCTCTTGGCTCAGCATTGACTGTGAGGCCCCAAAGATGTGGCATGTCCTAGGGAGCAAATGAGAGAAGACCAACAGCCATAAGAGGGCTTCTCATTTCTCCTTTGCCTCATCCATTGTGGAGGTTTTCGCGGGGATGTAAGCCTCTGCCTTCTCTCCGTAATTTGCTTGTCTGTTCCATTTGCTTCTCTGTTCTTCAGTTGTAGGTCAGCCCACTTAATTTTCCATCCAATTGTGACTTGGTAGTCACAATTTGTCTGGGTAGTCAAATATAGCAGCCGGAGAGGTAGGATCTAAAATTAGTCATTGTCTGGGTTCATTGGCCATTTGAGAATGCACAGAGGCTTGAACTCTAGGACTTCTAAAAATTTCAAATTCGAGTGTTAGAAAAGTCTGAATACAGGTATAGTCAATATAAGCTCTAGACAAAGATGGGAACTTATTCAGGGATGTCTTTATGGAAGAATGAACTAGATTCAATCCTTCACCCTTTCTTTCTGAATATAGGTAGAGGCAAGGTGGGGCTTTCAAGGAATTAAGTCAGTCTTTTTGTTCCATTTATTTTGAAGTTACATCCTTTTTTTTCTTGGACTGTACGGTCAAGAGTTACATTTGATGACTAAATTCAAAGCAACCGTCTCAATCTCCTCTAAGAGAAAAGGCCTCAGGTATGGCTACATCATTTGAAAAATCCTTCTCTTTATATTTTTCCTCCTCAATATAATGCTCCTTCAGCTCTAACCTTGCTTTAAGACTCTCTGGAAGAGGAAGAGAAAAGAACATATGACAGGAGGGGAAGAAAAACAAAAAAATTTCAGTTCTGGGGGAGAGAGAGAAAGGGACTATGAGGGGACCAACATCAGATGCTAGTGATTTCTCTCCCTGTGCCCCACCTGCCCTACGAAGGTCATCTTTGAAAGGTAGGAGCAGAGTACATAAGCACAATATAGAATTTGTACAAAAAGTTGAGATAAGAAGAGCTGGTGCTCTGCTTCCCTACTGGGGCTTCTGGGAGGATCCTACTTCATGAATCACTCGCATCAGTGCTGCTCTGTGTGTGGGGACTGAGAGTAAGAGAACAATGGAGCGACAATATTTATGGAGAGGAAAGCCTGGATGCCAGCCATTTCCTTTGGGAAAAGATGCAGACTGTCCCTGAATACTCAGAAGAAATGATGCTGGGGTAGCTAAGAGTAGAGAGCCAGAAGGCTTGCTTTGGACAGGGGCCAGATGCAGAATACAGCTGGGACTGTAGATCCCTTGTGGTATGAGTGGGAGCCAGGATCGGCCAAGTCATCAGAGTGGGCGTGGAGGTTCTCAAGCATGCTGAGAAGACAGCCCAAGCTTGACTAGCCATGGATCTCAGTAGGAAGGTGAGTAATCATAAGGGCCAAGGGACATTTTCACAGAGGTCACCAAGGTTCTAGAGACAAGAACAAGCTCTCTGACTTGGGGCTCCTGCTTCCCTCCACCATGAGGGCACTGAAGACATTATTTATGTTCACAGACGATGTTAGTTTGGAGGATGTGAGGTGAGAGAAACCTTGACAAGTGCCACGAGAGATACTGTTAATAGGATCGTTGGAATAAAACGTGTCTGAGCTATACCTCAGTATACCTGAGGTAGACCTCACTTTATTGCACTTCACTTTATTGTTCTTGCAGATATTGTGGATTTTTTTTTTTACAATGAAGGTTGCCACACTGTTGTTTGATACTGTTTTGCACATAATACAACTTCTTTCAAAATTGGAATCAATCCTATTTAACACTGCCCCTGCTTTATCTGTTAATTTTATGTAATATCGAATTCTTTGTCATTTCAACAACATTCATAGCATCTTCACCAGAAGTAGTTTCCATTTCAAAAAACCACTTTTTTTTTTTCAGTTTCAGTTTTTTTTTCTCACTTTGTCACCCAGGCTGGAGTGCAGCGGCACGATCATGGCTCACTGCAGTCTCGACCTCCTGGGCTTAGGAGATCCTTTCACCTTAGCATCCCCAATAGATGGGACTACAGGCGTGTACCACCACACCCAGACTAATTTTTTAAAAAATATATTTTGTAAAGACAAGATCTGGTCTCCCTATATTGCCTAGGCTGGGCTCAAACTCTGGCCTCAAGCAATCCTCCCTCCTTAGCCTTCCGAAGTGCTGGGATTACAGGCGAGAGCCATTGTGCCTGGCCAAGAAGCCACTTTTTTGTACTCATCTTTAAGAAGCAATTCTACACTCAAGTTTTTTCATGAGATGGTAGCAATTCAGTCACAGCTTCAGCTTCCACTTCTAGTTATCTTGCCATTTCTACCATGTCTGCAGTTTCTTCTTTCACTGAAGCCTTGACCCCCTCAAAGTCATCCATGAGGGTTGGAATCAACTTCTTCCAAATGCCTTTCCAGAAGGTTTCATTTACTTTGCCTAGGTCCATCAGTGGACTCACTATCCATAGCAGCTAAAGCCTTATGAAAAGTGTTTCTCAAATAATAAGACTTGAAAGTCAAAATTACTCCTTGATTCATGGGCTACAGAAGAAAAGTTGTGTTATCAGGCATGAAAACAACATTCATCTCTATGTACACGTTCATCAGAGCTCTTGGGTGACTCTTGGGTGACTAGTTATGTCATCAATGAGCAATCATATTTTGAAAGGAATCTTTTGTTTTAAACTGGGCTTAAAACGTTCAGCAAACCATGCTGCAAACACTTGTGCCGTCATCTAGGTTTGGTGGTTCAATTTCTAGAACACAGGTAGAATAGATTTAGCATAGTTATTAAGGGCCCTAGGATTTTTGAAATGGTAAATGGGCATTGGCTTTCACTTTTAATGTCACCAGCTGTGTTAGCCCCTGAGAGAGGGCCAGTGTGTTCTTTTGAGCCAGACAATCACTTCTTCCCTCTAGCTATGAAAGTCTTAGAGGACATCTCTTCCAATAGAAGGCTGTCTCACATACACGAGATACCTGTTGTTGAGTGTTAAGATCATTCACCCATGACCTTTGCTAGCTCTCTGGATAACTTGCTGCAGTTCTTACATCTGCACTTGCTACTTCACCATGCCCTCCTGTATTATGGAGACGGCTTCTTTCCATAAACCTCATGCACTAACTAGCCTTGGCTAGTTTCCGACTTCTCTTCTGCAGCTTTCTCATCTCAGCCTTCATAGAGTTGAATAGAGTTAGGACCTTGCTCTGGATTAGGCTTCCTTTAAAGGAATTTGTGGCTGGTTTGATCTTACAGCTGGACTACTCAAACTTCCTCCGTACCAGAAATAAGGCTGCTTTGCTTTCTTGTCGTCTGTGTATTCACTGAAATGACTCTTTTAATCTCCTTCAGGAACTCATTTTTGCTTTTGTAATGTGGCCGACTGGTACAAGAGGCCTAGATTTTGCCTGTCTTGGCTGTCAGCATGCTTTCCTCACCAAGCTTAAACATTTCTAGCTTTCCAATTAAAGTGCGTGAGGTGTGGCTCTTCCTTCGGTGTGGACACCTCGAGGCCACCGTAGGGCATTCGCTAGCCTGGTTTCAATGTTGTTATCACTGAGGGCCGAGGGGCCTGGAGCGTGGGAAAGAGCGGCGAGTATGTGGCCGGTACAGCAGTCAGAGCCCACGCAACATTTGTCACTCGAGTTCACTGTCTCGGGTGAGATTCATGGCTCCTCAAAGCCAGGGTAGCATCAAAGATACTGACTGTGGATCGCCATGATAGAAGTAATAACCATGAAGACGTTTGAAGTGTTGGGAGAATTGCCCAAATGTGGCACAGAGACACAAAGTGAGCACAAGCTATGGGAAAAATGGTGCCCAAAATCTTGTTCAACACAGGGTTGCCACAAGCTTTCACGTTGGAAAAAACGTAATATCTGCAAAGTGTAATAAAGGGAAGTGCAATAAAAGGAGGTATGCCTGTGTAAAGTCTCAGTTATGCATGATAAACACATTTTACAGACCTTCTGTACAACCTTGTGCCTATAGTTAATACTGAATTGTGTACTTAAAATGTTTAAGGGTATATCTTATAATTAAGTGCCTTCCCCATAAAAATTTTTAAAGTTAATTATTAGTTAATTAATTCAATAATCCCCACGATTCATTCAGACACACATATAAGAGGCTGAGCCAGAATTTGAACCCAAGTCTCTAATGGTTTTCATTTTGACAACTTACAAAGTAATTGAATATATCTTGGCAATATAAAGATACAACTTATAACAGGCCCACAAAAGCCAAGAAAAATCTGCCAAAGAACCCATGTTGGTGTGGAAAAGAGCAGCCAAAGCAGGACTTACACAGTCTCCCAGGCCCCAGCGGGGGGGGGGGGGGGGGGTAGGAGCCCCAGGCTCTGTTTTGACAAGGAAAGCACCAGTGACCGCAGAGTGGCAGAGGGAAGATGTCAGGGCTAAAGTGCGTCCTGCCTCAGCCCGTCCCTATTCAGAACGTCACAGCTTCTCCCTCCCTTCTCTTAGGCTCTGAGTCCTGTGGTGTCTGACCTTCGGACATCAGCCACCTGAGTCATAGTGGTACCCTTGATTTAGATATGAAGTGTGCGTTTATTTAGAACCAGTAGAAGTGTTCTTTAAGCATATCAAAGTCAGTTTGGCTGTGTTTTTAAAAATGTCTGTACAGCTTAAAGGAGAATAGAGGGATTCTTTTGATAGTCAAATTATCCATCTGTGTATCCAGCAGATGTCAGCATTGGGCTGTTTCTGACTGTTTAGTGTGTCTCCATGTTATTTTGCAAGGACCATAAATATTCAGTGTGAAATATACTGAGATGTAAAATAGCAGGTGCAGCAAATCTGTGGTGAGGATACATTTAATGGGTGAAGGATTCAATATTCTATCTACCAAGCAAACAACTGTATATAAAAACCCCATCTGTAGCTTTTTTATCCATGTCCATTTTAAAAAATCAATTTATTCCAAAATACCAGTATTCTATTTTGTAGAAGATAGCTTTATACAATTAAGTGACAAAATGGATTAAAGCCATTGAAAGAAATATAAATATTTGAGTAATTTTGGGTTGCATCTGCTTAAATTCAGAAAGGGACACAAGGATTTTTTTTTAAATCTCATGAAGATGTAATTTCAATCATAAAATGTTTGGCCAAATGGTTTTTAGTGACTCTTTTCCTCTCCATAGTAAGATCCCAACTCCTTTAGGGCACACTGAAATCCCTTCTGGCAAGATGCACCCCGATGAAGCCCAATAGATGACTGGTCAACATTCGGTGGAAGGTGACATGCATAACTCATGCCTCCAATGGAACCTAAAGTTGACACAAGAGTTTCAGGTCCTTGGCACGCAGGACACGAGTTTCCTAGGATGTTGCCCAGTTTGGCAGTTGAGCTACGTAGATCAGGCCTTGTGTCAAACAGCGAAGAACTAAGAAGTCAAGACAGCCTTATTTCCAGAGAGTGGCATCTTGTTCGTCCAGTCTTTGTCAACTCCTGACATGTACGTGTACAGTGGCAGAGGAATGAAAGCTTAAAAAGCTAGAGGGATCATTATGAAGGACTTAGTCCCTCCACGGGAAAGCTGAAGACCAAAGAGGCAAAAAGACTTGCTCGAGGTATCAGAGGTGGTGTGTGAGCATATGAGTCTTTTTTCAGCATTGTCGTTCATTTCAAAATACATGTATTCTGAGAACGCGTCACATCCTATGGTAGACTAAGAGGAATAAAAGTTGTCCTTGCCCTCAAGGACCTTGGAAGATAGGATGCTTGAAGAAATAGAAACTTTACTAGAACCCCAAAGTACATTCTAGTGACTTTAATGACAGATGTTCTGGGGTACAGATAAGGGGCACATGACTTAGGCAGGGAGGGTCTTCATGGGCTCTAGAAAATGAGCTATTTCTGGCTTGAAAACCCTTCCAGGAGCTACTTCCATAATTAGGGGTCAGATAACATTATTATTTGATGGGACAGCAAATAAGGTCTGAAGCTGGATTGACCGTTCATTACATTTTTGTGTTTGGGTTCCTCCCGCCTAACATTAAGAACATTACAGTTCAGTATTTCCCAAGTGCTGGTAAATGTCTGCGTCAGAACTGATCTCAGAGATCAGGAGTCAGAAGATTGGGTGGCCTAAAAAAATGAAAAACTAAAACAGAAATAACAGCGATTTGAGAGTGAGTCAAATGAAGGAACCACTTATCTAGCCTACACTGAGCCACCGCCACTGATTCATCTTAAGACCAAAAGCATGAAATTTGTCACTATAAGAGATGTGTCTTTGAACCTGTAAGAGAACCAAGTTAGATAGTTCTCATAGAAATCGAAACCATAACTGTGACCTCAGTTACACTTTATTCTCACCCACAAAATTCTCAGGTCAGAATGTGTGATGACTACATCCAGGGTGAGTGAGTGGCTTGAGGCTTTGGTAATATGGGTATCGGATTATATCAATATGGTAAAATGACATTCAAAGTATGATCTACTTCAAAACAGTTTAGGTGAGTTCCAATGATCACGCAGTAGACTGCTCTCCAGAAATGATGGTTTAGCAAATCTTTTCCTTGTTTTTTTTTCTGAATGATGGGAAAGAACACCTCTTTTATGGGCACTATATAATATTTCCAACCATCTTCTTTCATCTCTTTGGGACACTGCAGGGAAACACATTAGGTCATAACTCAGTGCTGGAGGAAAATTCTGATGATGACCCTAGCTTGTTCAAAGCCTCTTTGACATTAATCTGCCATATGCAATCACTGTGTGTGAGACTGAAGATCATATTTCAGTTCTGTGTGCCAGAACACAAAACCCTATCAATACAAATCTTTGGAGAGATGCCTCTGAAGATAACCAGTGTGGTACTGGAATATGGACAGATTCCAGGGACTATAATTACCTAGTTTCTCAGTTCATGGTGTCAGGATCAGTGACAAAAATTATTGCGCATTCCCCTGGATTTCTGTGAACTAGAATTATCCACAGCAGTGGGAAGAAGAAAGTGTACTTTAGTACCTAAGTAGCTTTCATTTGGATTAACTCACAAACATTCAAAATAACACCTTTGGTATATATTTAACACTCCATCTTTCTGTATGCAGAGAAGGAAAGGGGCTGTGAACACGGGTGGGAGGAGGTGTGGGAGGGCAGTTCCTCGGAGTCCCTACGCTTCATTTGCATAATGGTTTTTAGAACTAAAAGTCAAGTTTGCATCTGGAGGTACTCATCTAAGCAGATTTCTTTTTTTCCAGATTGAATTCTTAGGTCTTACACATGTAAAGCACAGGTTTTCTTTATAAAGACCTGCATTTATCCCTAAGTTATTTTGGCATGTTTCTCCGTCTAGCTTCATGACTCTTGATGCTTTGACCTGTTTTTAAAATCAGTCACCACTCCTTTCTGATGTGTTGCTAAGGTGATTTATTTCTTTTGGGTTGGAGACCCAAGTAATGGGCAGAATGTTGAAGAAAGAGTTTTGTTTCTTCCCCGCGAGTGGCTAGAAGTTGTCTTACTTATTTTAAGCAGACTTACTTGCATTTTTGTTTCAATGACCAGACTTTAATTACTGTACCAAGTACTATGTCACTGATAGACATTGATTATTAAGTTGATTAAAATGATTGGCTCTAATGGGCATAATTCTATGGGATGGATGCAGATTTAGGGTTCAGACTCTTTATCCTTCAGAGAGGCAATTATCTTGGTGTCATGCTGCTGTTGTATAAGCTCTAAAGACAATCTGTTTATTTTTGCCAGTGTATCAAACTAGTCTTGGGAGTTTAAGTGTATTTTGCTGGTATTAACTGAAAAACGTGTTTGAATGTTTACGTATATGTTTGTGTTTTCTAGGTGGTTTTGTGTGAAATTTGTTCATCATAAAAATGAGAGTTATCTGCATACCTTTTAATTCAGGGCTGGTTTTTTTTGTATTTGATTTTCCCAGAAGACTTCCTGTCATTGCTTCAGAAACATCAGCGACTGATAGATTTCTATACAGCTGCCTGGGGAACTGTGGTAATGTAATGAAATGTGAATGTACTTTTATAATAACTGAAGACTTCTGCTTGGGTTATAAGCAGAGAATGCACAGCTTTTTAAGATGATGTTGGCATAGTCTTCAAATGTTGTTTCGAAAATGGTGAAACTTAAAACAATGTATCCTTCTAGGGCTGTTTTAGCTTTATTGGTTCTAACAACAAGATATCCTCCCATTAAAATCCTCTGTCTCTGCCTCTGTGTTTCTTTCTCTCTTTAGAGCTCATTATAACAGAAGTCGGGAGATCTGGTCTCAAAGACAGCACAGTGATAAGCACCAAAGGGTTGTTCTCAAAGAAATGAGATACAATCCTGCATGGGTGAAACGTGAAAGAAAAGAAAAGGGCCTTTTGAGTGTCCTTTCTATGCATATGCTCTTATGATGTACAGTGCTTTGGAAACCATTTTTTGTCATTTGACGAGATAGGTCATGTCTCCCCTGAGTTTGAATATTTCAGATTATTTTTTATGTCAAATTAATCTGAGCATAAAATAATTATTCTCTGAGAAAGATGCAGTGTCTATATAAAATCAACGTGATCAAACCCTGTTTTTTATTATTTTCCGGAAATACACAGAGCAGATCATCTTATTTTATTTTTTCAATTTAAAATTAACAATTGCTGATTGTCTTCAAAGAATCAAATGATAAATAACGTTTAGAGGTACAAACTCAACAAACGGACTCCATCTCAAGCCTAAGGTAGCCCTGCGAGTAGATTGGTCTCAGTTCCCAGCCAGGGAACAAGCCAGAGGCCCAAATGTCACTGTGGGAACAATAAAATACACTCCAGAGTCAGTCAACTGGGTCTCAAGGGTGCCAGGAACACTCCATGTCAGTTGGCATACAAACTTTTCAGCACAGAGCAAGGAGGTATGGAAGAGGAGAACCTACTCCCTACCAGGGACAAAAGGCAGTGACTTTTGTTACATATGCTACGCAGATTTTAGAGACCCTAACTGGAGTGGCCGGCTAATGAGGTATTTACTACACACCATAATAAGAAGCAACTAAGACTACCTCACTTCAGATCACTACGGCCCTTTGAGATGAAGACTCATACAACGTCATACCATCTTAAACTTCCAACGAAAACTTGCAACAAAATACAGTTTGAGAGGGAACATGATCAAACGCTCCACTGATAAACACACTTCTTGAGTCTCTTTTTCCTTTACAATAAAAATCCACAGTCTCTGAGACAACACTTAACAATATTATAGGACAGTATTATATTTCTGTTTGCCCTAAAAATGTAATGGTTTCCTATGTATTTCAACCTCAAGCTTTATTCTAGGAAGGTAGTTCTGAATATACCTGTCTTCTCAAGAGTGAAATTTTATAGAAACCTGGATTTCTCCCACCTAGAAATAACAGTAATAATTTTCTCCTTTTAATATGGGGTTTCACTATTTTGTCTATATAGGTTTGTGTGAGTGTATGTATCAAATTTAAAGACTCCTAACCCCAGGGAAAGTTCTAAGCATATTACTTAAAATAAATTAGTTCATGCAAGTGAATTCTATCAGCAGTTATTCAAACTCAATACCCATGGACTAACACACTTGAAATGTGAATTTCTAAACTCCTGGATATAAGGGGCAGCATATACAGCAGTGTTCCTGTTGAAAGGCCCAAGTGTCTCCATAGGCATGGAAAACTGCACGTAAGGTCCACACTTTTCTCTTCCAGTGGATAAATGACATCAGGTATCAACTCAAAATTGATTTTCTTTGTCTAGGCTCACATTCTGTACCACTACAATGGGTTTGCTATTTTTCTAGGCATGAGTATTGCAAAATGTTACACAGCTTATTTAAACCTAAGATTATACAAGACCAAGGCCTTGTTTGCTTAAGCTGCATGAGTAAGATGTCATGATTCAGGGCCTGGACATACTTTCCCCGATTTTGATGATGATGATTGTTGTTTCTGAGTCTATGCTGTGGGCAAGGATTCTGGGTGTTGCAGTTTGGGATCTTCCTGAGACGAGGGTTCAAAAGCAAATTTCTCCAGAGGGATCCAGGAAGCATCTATAGGCACGGGAAAGGGAAGGAAAGATAGCCCATGCATGTCTTTATCAAGCAACTTACCACTCTGGGCAACTCTACCTTAGTCCAGGTGGGGGGCTCTCGGGGACCCTGTGACATATCACCTCGGAGTCAACCTCTCGTTTGCCATCTCCTGTCAGTCATTGTTACAGGCTTCTCTGGTGTTCATTTTTGTTCATTCTTGTTGATTTTGTTGCACTTCTGGCTCACCCCAGGCATGAGTAGAGCAAGGCTTATAAGCCAGAGAGAGCCCTCAGGTAGAGTTGCAGATTCTGGCAGTCGGTGTTTTGAAGGTGTGTGCAAAAGTGGTGAACGCAGACAGCATATGGAAGGATAGGGAGACATGCGCTACACTGGGTCAGAGAGAAAAGCTTCAAAGGTCTTGGACCCATCTCAGCTCGGCAGCAGAATGAAATAATATTTTACACAGAGGTTAAGTCTTCAAGAGCAATTATAAGGCAGATGTTACAGAAAGCAACATTACTTCCTGAAATGCATTAGGAAGATGTCATTTTGGAGATTAACAACAGCTTCTCAATAGATCCAACTTCCAGGTTTATTTTCAGCCCTGGAACCGAGCGCTGCTTCTGCAGTTGGGCTTCACATAGAGTGGTTGGCTTGTGTTCGGGGGAGATGTTGTCTGAGAAAAAAGCTATCTTTAAACACTGGCATCACACTCAATTTTTGAGAGGCACGTGAGACCCAAGACTGAGTAAACACCGTCATCCTTGTGTTCACACTTCGTTCAGGGGTTGTGCTCCCTGAGTGGAGTGATGAGTGGAATAACCTGCCCTGTTTAATTCCCCCCCCCGCACCATGGGACTGAAGTTCATTATGAGCGACTTGCGTATGCATGCGGATTCCACTTGTGTAGAGATCAACCTTAACAGAATCATCCACGGGTCCACTCCTTGGGTGTATTAGGAAGGGTGGTATCCTTGGGAAGCGAAATGAATTCCAGCCGCCTTTCCTCGCAGTACTGTTGAAACTCCTTTAATGATCGACACAAGTTGGGGAGCTATTACGTTCATGGCAAAGTCATTGTGGTGTTTGCATTCTTGATGTTTGCCGTTTGACACTGGAAGATGCTCTTAAATAAGTGTGGTCATGTCAGACACCATTTTATTTTATTTATTTTATTTTTTACAATTTTGTTTATCTCTTAATGGCTTAATAAGAAACAGTTGGGTTCTTACAGCTGCTTCACGTTCAAACTTTTATGTTGAGTTGAAGTAAGCTGACTTCACATGTGCATTTCTTGCTTTATGTTTTTTTGCTGTTTATTTCATATTTATTTTAGTCTATGGAAATGATGATAGACAAAAATTACCTACCAAAAGCTAAACTGCAGACCCTTCTGTTCAAAACCAGGCAGTAGGATTAGGAATTCAAACAATGCTGCTTTACAGTAAGGTGTGAAAGTCTTTATAGATTTTAATCCATATCTTATTTTCATGAACAGGAATTAGATAAAAACAAGGGAAGAGTTGAAAGGTAGGCATAGAGAAAATACAAAAAAGACTCACGCAAATAAATTGATCTACACGATCATGTCTCGCTGGAGATGCTATTTAGAAATTGTCCTAAAGGGCGGTTGTCCAGGAAGGAGACTTTTCTCTCCTAGCCCCCTAATGACCCCACCGCTCTTAACCCTGGATTTTTATGATGCCATTTTTTTATCTGCACTCTAGCTGGATCATAGGAATGCAGCTGAGGTGTTGAGAGGCTGGAAGGTGTGCAGCGTCAAAACTGAGCTGTTCGTTGAGCTCGTTGTATCTCAGTGCCTAATACCCAACTCTCGTAAACATGAATGGTGGTTGGCATATCGAAGTTATTTTCTTACTTTCTTCCTGGTATCGAGCCAAATTCCTTGACTTCTGGGTTTCAGAGGCCCCACAGGAAAGGCCTCAAAGCCTCTTCAAAGGACAGGGGTTTGGAGACCCCAGACAGGATGGATTAACAGGGCGACAGAAAGCCCGAGGGAAGCGAGAGGCGGGGCCGTGGGGAGAAAAGCTCCCGTGAACGGAAGGAGTGGGTCTTGGTGGGCCAAGGGCAGCAACCGTGCTCTGCAAGAGAGGACATGGTGAGTGATTCTGCAGGAGCCGGGCCGTACTTTAAGGCATCCCTGTTCCCCCAGGTGTACCCCGAGGCTTTTTTCCTCTCTGCTACCACTTGTGTATCTATTTCCATTTTAACCGTCTCACATTGTGCTGGGGCTACTTTTTTGTAGGTCTGCTTTCTATTTTCTAACTCTGAGAAGACCGCTCCAGATTCTAGAACCAGGGGAGAGAGGTAGCAGGGGCCTTGGGCTGTGTTCGAGATGGCACACAAACTCTGCCCGTGGATGGGTGCGGTGATGCTTTTCCAGACTGATTCTCTTTTCCCATGTGCTGTGCCTATGTGCCTGTTGTCTCTGGTGACCCTTGGACCCACCTGTCTGCTTGGCAAATTCCTACACATCCGTTGCACTCAGTGGCTCGCGGGTCCTCCGTGAAGCCTTTGACTTGGGGACGCTTCCGTGCTCCCACTGCGTAGCTCTTACTATGTTGTATTGCGATGTCAGGCCTGGAGTCTCTTTCTGCTCAGCCCCGTGTCAGCAGTTTCCACCATCCCTGCAGATTTGGCCATGACTCCAAGGCTTATCAGAAATGACTGTCTCGAAAACGCTTCAGCAATCAGTTACCTATGTCTTAAAAAAGCCTGCAAGAAAAGGAGAGAGAGCTTCCAGAACCCTGGAGCCGTGGGCCTGCTGGGAGCTGAGCGTTCCCTGCCACAGGACGTGCCTTCCTTGTCCTTTCAGCAGCCCCTGTCCC
The DNA here is from genome assembly GCF_000164805.1 of Carlito syrichta. Taxonomy (NCBI): domain Eukaryota; kingdom Metazoa; phylum Chordata; class Mammalia; order Primates; family Tarsiidae; genus Carlito; species Carlito syrichta. Next base: position 14,810 of record NW_007252209.1, on the reverse strand, counting down.
CGCCATCTTCAATCTACCCCCTTCTCTCTGGATTTGGCTTTCATGGTAATTATACTTTTTCCTTTTCTTCTGTCTTATCGGTGGAGATGGGGCGTGAGTGGATTATGGCACAGAAGCATCTGGAAACCCTTGAAACTGAGATGATTCATTTCCTGACTTACGGTATTTAGGCTTATTCTCAGAGACACATGGCGGCTCTCTCGGTCCTTAACTCCACAGCCGTAAGTCTAACGCCTCAGTGTAAAATGGGCACCGAGGCGTTTCATCTCTGTTTCCCTGGCACTCAGCTGAAAGAGTGGATGAGATTACAGAGTTGCCTGGAGATTTCCTGACTGTCTTGGACCACTCGGATTTGGATGTGAACCACTTCCTGCTGAAGGACGATAAACCTTAACAGTTAGCATCAGTGTTCAGCTTCTGACCCAGCTGACACCTGGAAGATAGGAAACATTAATTCTCTCTCTTCTCAGCCAATATTTGGATTTATGGCCAGAGAAGAAGTGCTTTAGTTTCTTGAAGCATTTACCTCAACTATAAAGTAAGAACGATGGCTTCCTAGCACCTAAAAAGGAAGGATTTACTGACCTTAACCAAATGGTTACTCAGAATTAGCCATGTATGTTATACTTTGCATTCCCAGGATGTTTTATTCTTTCGGAAACTTGGTAACCCACTCTATTTTATTTGACCCTTTGAATAATACGATGAAGAAAGGAAGGAAACGACTGCAAACTCAAGTGGGAGGCAAAAGCAAAAGAACACGAGGAGGCCCTGGGACTTGCCACAGTCTGCGGCGGGTTAGTGACAGAGCGAGGCAACCCCAGTTCTCATACATAGGTAGAGCCTTCGGAAAGTTTCCTGAGCTCTTCGTGTGTGCTGGTCTCTGTTCTGTGTGGTCCAACCCTCAGAGACAGGGTGGCCGGCTGAAAACTCTTCCCTCTCTTCACTGCGTCCTTGCAGCAGCCTCCTCGCAGGAGGAGCGAACGTCTCCACGCCCTGACTTGGCCGTGCCACTTACTTTGCTCCGCCACCCGTGGGTGAAAAGGGCCTGTGCCCGCCCCAGACACAGGCCTGAAGGGGCTCGTGTGCGTCCAGCCTTCCTCTTGCACATCTACCGTCATCACCAGAGAGGACTGCCCTGCAAGGAGGGAGGCCTTTCCTGTGCCCAGAGGCCCCGACGGACCACAGGCTTGCAGCGAGAAGCAGAGCCGCTCCGGCCACGGCACCCCGACACCGACCAGTCTTCGCCCTGCCAAGCCCGAGGCGGGTCAGCCAGACTCCCGTCTGTCTGCACACCCACCAGGACGGCTATTCTTGAAGCCTGTGCATTTAGAAGTGGTTTGCTTGGCAGGGTGATTGAGGCAATAGCTTACTGAAATAACAGGTGGTATCTGTGGCTAAGGAAACACGTGGAGGCACACGGAAGCAAGGTGATTTGCTGAGAGTTGCTCAGTACGCAAAGGCTCTTGAGTTTAAACTCAGGCAGTCTGTCTCCAGAGCCGAAGTTCTCTAACCCCATAGACTGCCTTGCTGATGTTCTTTGGTGGTTGCTCTCATTTTGGAGCTGGGGGCCACCAGTGAAGATTTTCTGCATCAGTCAGTTGCCTGGAGGTGCAGTTTGGGCTTGTAGCAGGCCCTCTCTCTCTCGCGAGTGGACGCGGTCCCCGTGGGTTGCCACATGCCTCCCTCCCAAGCGGAGTCCAGCATCTGCTGAGCCCACCCTTGTGCTTACGTGACCCGTGATCAGGGCCCGCGTAAGACGAGAACGTGAGGAACTCAGCTCTTTGTTTCTGCGGCAGTCCACTTGGTAGGATGGTCTCCAGCTGCATCCATGTTGCTACAAAGGCCGTGATTTTGTTCTGATATTCTAATGGAGTTAATTCTAAAACTAAACTTAATGATTCGGGGATCTGGTTTGAAGAGGGAAGCAGAAAGAGTGGTATAAAAATCCATAGGGTTTTGGAGTCAGATGATCCCAGATTCAAACCTCGACTCTGCCACCTCCCATGTGGCTTTGTATGAACTACCTGGTGGCCCCGAACCTTTTGTTTCTTCAGGAAAATGAGAATGGCTATATTATGTGTACCAAGTACTCGATCCCATTCACTGAATACCCTTATGGGCCAGGTACTTACGATACTAAAACAAGCAAGACTCCCTCAAGTAGCTTAGGGTCTGGAAGCAAAAGCAGCACACGGCAAGACACAGGAGACTGCAATTACACGGCACGGGGCAGATGAGGAGCACAGATGACGGGGCCCTGCACTGCGGACTAGTGGGGGTAAAATAAGAATTGACTTATGGGATTATGAAGGCTGGGACGTCTCGAGGCCTGCAGTTGGCACACTGGTAACCCAGGAGTGCCAAGAGTGCAGGTCCAGTCTAAGTCCAAAGGCCGGGGAGTCTCAGACTGAGCCCAAGTTCAGTGTCCCAGATTCAAACATTCCCACTTGAAGACAGGCAGAGAGAGCAAACCCTCCCTTCCTCAGCCTTTTGGTTCTACTTAGTCCTTCAGCAAGTTGGATGAGGCCCACCCTTGCTGGGAAGTGGGTGTAAAGTGATTGAGGCAATAGCTGAGTGAAATAGATGCTGAAAACCCACATCTTCCTGACTCCGTCTACTGATTTGAGTGTTAATCTCATCCAGAAACATCCTCATAGGCACATCCGGGATAGTGTCTTCTAACCATATATCTGGGCACTCCATGGCCCAGTCAAGTAGGCACAGAAAATTAGCTGTCACACCTTGGGATGTGGTCAGGAAAGGCTTCCCAGGGGAGGTGTTACTTATACTGAGTCTTACAGAAGAGCACGTGCGTGAGAATTAGCATAGCATAGATTAGGTGCTCATTAATTGTCAGTTTTCTTTCTATCTCCTTCAAAGGTCATAAGTAAAAACACTGTTTTCTTGACCCAGGGAGAACTTTTTAGGCCAGAAAGCCTGGGAGACTTTTTTCACCTCATGTGGTGAATTAAAGAAAAGCTGACGCTTTTGCTGACAGTGAGGCTGGCATGGTTCATTTGTAATTGCTCACCATAATTCCACCCCCAAATAGAATGCTTTTTGATGGCGTTTAAAACATCCAATCGCTTTTTACCCATGAGGTGAATTTACAGTGAGTTATGTTACAAGGTAATTTAACCTGACAAGACACACCATACTCAACTTCACAGAGTTTTGTTTCTCCCCGGAGAAGACGCCGTCAGAAGAGAGTGGTAATCGCTGTAACATGATCAGCATGGGGGAGATTGATCACACCTAGGAAAGTGACCTCTTGGAGGACCTTTGCGAAAGGCACACCTTTCCTGTTGATTGATTACACATCAGGGTGCCCACCCCTGGATGGGAAAGCCCAGTGTGGTCCTCACCTTCGGCTGGCATGCGCTCTTTTTCGGTTGGCGTTCATGCAAGATTGATGAGCCGTGGCTGCAGCCTAGGGTCCCAAGTACTCACGCCGTGGAAACCCAGCTAGTTTTGGAAAGAGAGAGGGAGAAAAGGACTTCTTATCCACAAACATAGTTACAATAAGCCCGCTTCAAGATGGTGATGAAATTTTAATCAACCCACCGAGGGCGGTCTTCTAGCCGAGGAGGGGAATAAGATGCATCCGCAGAGGAACGGCCGCGTCTTTTCACATCCTGACCCCACGTCTCAGGATGAGGGTTGCATGGGTGATTTTCCCTCTTTGGGTTTCATTTCTGGCCATCACACCTTCATCTTCATACAACATCTCTGTTTCCTAAGTCTCACTCCATCCACCACCCCAGATCATCAGGGCCATCCTCTGACTGGCTGGTTTCTTTCCCTCTTTCTTTGAAGACACTGGCAGTGGCTGTATCGTCCTTGTCTTCGCCCAGGTCCCCCTCCTTTCCGAGTCACTTCCATGTACCCAGGGACTGTGAGTCCACTGCAGGCTTTTGTGCCTGGACTGGCTTCCTCAACTGGAGAGACCTTAACTTTGTTAACTCACTCCTCAGAGCATGTCAGCCTCTGCTGGTCATCCCTGGAACTGTTTCGATTCTAAATGTTCATGGAAAACAGCCTTGCTGGGCTCGGTGGCTCAGCCTGTAATCCCGCGCCTTTGGGAGGCTGAGGTGAGTGGATTGCCTGAGCCCGCGGGTTCGAGACCCGCCCGGGCAACTTGGCGAGACCTCATCTCTCCAATAAATCAAAAAATCAGCCGTGCGTGGTTGCGCATGCCTGTAATTCCGGCTACTCGGAAGGCTGAGGCAGAAAGATCGCCGGAGCCCAGCAGGGCGAGGCTGCGGTGGTCGGGAGCGGCCGCTGCACTCCAGTCTGGGCGACAGGGTGAGACTCCAACTCAAAAAAAAAAAAAAAAGAAAAGAAAAGAAAACAGCCTAATCTCTGACGATGTTTTCCCTCTCCTTTTCCCTATATTTGCATCTCCCTCTGTGACTTTGGCTAGGCTTGTTTCTCGAGTTCTCAGGACCTCAACTCCTCACATCCTTTTACTTTTCTCCGGGTAGCCCTGCTCTGTGGTCACTGCCCGCTTTCTCCAGCTTAAACCCATTGTCTTCAGACGTTTTGTTGCTGTTGTAATCCTCAGATATCTGTCCTGTTTTCTTATGTCTTGGCCGTTGGGAAAATTCTTCAACTTGAGATCAATTCACGGTTTGTTTGTTTGTTTGCCTTCTCTCTACCCAGGAGGCTAAACATCACGATATAAAATGATACAACTCTGAAAAGTAATGTCATTTAACTGTCATTAATGTCGATTAATTTTCATGAACTCTGTGAGGTATTGTCTGGACATGGACTGTGTCCCCTATCCCTGGTTTCTTCCTGCCCCCTCTCTTAGGGAGCAGCCCTGGCCAAGGCTGGTCTCTGAAGGGTGTGCCTGCTCCCAGTCGTGAGACACGGGATGCAGGAAGACCAAGCACAGCTGAGAGCAGTATTGTCCTCACATGTCACCAGTGTCATTGTAGACACCACAGAGGTGTTGGAATGATTCGCTCGATGGCTTTGATTATAGAACTGCTTGCTGTACTGCTCTGAGGTGCTGATTCTTTACTCACCTCCTGCCATCTAAGTTTGAATAAACCAGTGTCTTTCCCTGCTGGATCTCTGGGTGACGTCTTTGGACAAGGTAAACATCATGTGCAAGCCCTCTTAGGTTTGGGGCGAGCGCATTACACACTCCAACCTCGAAAGGACCGAGACTGCCTAAGAGTTCTTCTAAGGATTCCCCACCACTTTTTATACCATTCTGAAAATCAGCTTTTTCAAAATTTCCCTGCTCTTTTTAAACCTTCATATTTTCCTGTCTTTCTGTTTCTCAGCAGACGGCGTTGGCGTGGACTTTATAAAGAAAAGAGAATCATTAGGTTGAAGTTGCTTCAAAGTCCGGCCACCCTCCATATAAGACGTGGCGTTGAACCGTTTCTTCCTTGCTCTCGTTTCTCTGAGAAAGTGGAACTGCAGATCTTGTTTGAAAGCTAGTCCTCTGCGGCTTGTGCACTTTCCCTCCCGTCAGTGTTTACTCATCTGATAGGTTCCGTTTCTTATGCGAAAATGGATTCTCATGTGTACCTCTTCAGTCTCTCATTTCCTATTCATGACAGTCGCCGAGTCCTGCCCACACTACTTCCTGACTGCTTCTCCAGTCAGGCTCTTTTTCCGGATTCTTCTGCCATGGGGTTGCTGCCGCAGCCATTCTATCACCAACCGTTTGGCCTCGCCTCAAGCCGGACTCGTCTCGACATTGTTCTTCGCATCTCAGCCAGTGATTTCTCCAAAAGGCCAACATGATCCTGTGACTTCTCTACCCAGCGTGTCTCAGTGCTCCCTGTTGCCTTTCAAAGACAGTTTGAGCCGGGTGCAGTGGCTCACTCCGGTAACACCCGCACTTTGGAGACCAAGGCGAGACAGTTGCCGGAGCCCAGGGGTTCGAGACCAGCCTGGGCAACTTGGTGAGACCTCGTCTCCACAATAAAAAATTAACCAGCATGGTGGCACACGCCTGTAGTTCCAGTTACTTAGAAGGCTGAGGGGGGAGGATTGCCTGAGTTCTGCAGGTCAAGGCTGTGGTGGTGGTGAGCCTGGCACTGCACTCCAGCCTGGGTGACAGAGTGAGACTCCAACTTCAAAAAAAAAATACAGCTTGAAGTCAAAAGGCAGCTCGCAAGTCTTCTAGTCCCACGCAAACTCACCTCTTCTGTGTTATTTCTCACAATGCCGTCCACCTCACCTTGAAAACTAAGCTGCAAATAAATGAAGTTACTGTAATTTCCACAAATTTGACATGCCTGGTCTTACTTCCTGGTCATGGCACTTACTGTTGCCTTTCTCTCTCTTTGATTCTATTCTCGGCTCTGCTTTCAGTGTCGACTTTGACTTTACTTCCCCTGTGGACTCTTCACCGGACCCTTCCAGGACGGAGTCAGGCATCCCTTTTAGGGTTTCTCTTGCACCGAGTATCGTCTCCACTTTAGATCTTGCGGTCGTTTCTTTGCCTGTGCTCTCTCCACTGGACAATGAGCTCCTGAAAGGCAGAAGTTACCTTTCCTGTTGGGCTATCATCAGAGGCTTTGGCACAGAGTAGAGGGGCCCGTAAAGTTTGTTGACAGAAGGAATTCCAGCATCACCGTAACACACAGCTGTACTATTTCTTTTTGCTGACCGGAGAGAGAGAGAGTGGGTGGAACCACCAGTAGCCAGGCAGTCAGCCTGCAGAAATAAAGAGGAAATGTGGGCAGCTCCTTCACTGAAGCCTGGACGACAACAACAACAACAGAAATAACCGTGGTGGCTTTTGAATTCATCTTTATTTGAATATCACCTTTGTTTTGGGGAGTTCCAAAGGCTTCTAACATTCCACCATTTTCATCTTCATGCACTTATCTTTGTTATGAATGGGATGATCCTTTACAGAGTTTTGTTTGCATGGGTTGGGGGGTTGGGTAGGGGAAGACAACCTCTTGTTTTTGGAACCTGTTCATTCTAGAAAATCTGTAAATATCATGCTAAGATGCGGCATTTTGTTTTCTTGCCAGGTGGTTGGGTTTCACTCAACAGTGACATTTTATTTGAAATGTACCGTCACAGATAATTTCTAGGAGGGCATTTGAAATGGATTATTATATGGGAAGGGAATTTTCAAAAACCCAGCTCTGCACTTAAAACTCCTGGATAGAATAGCAAGAGTGTAGTTGGTCTAATGGGACCACTTAAAATTCTGTGTTGCAAAGTGTTGCTAAAGACAACTTTTAGTTCTATCATAATTCTGGGTTGCACCTGCTCATTCTGCTAGTTTTAGTCATGTTGCAGGGAGGGTATTTGACAATCGAGTAGTAATGAGGTTTCGTGTACATTTTATTTAACCTTCTATCAGGTAGGCCAATTAAAATGTTACATCTGAGAAAGCGCGTCTTCCGATTTCTGCCTAGGGATGTAATACATTAACTCACATTTGGACATACTTGTGCTCTACAGCCTTCAATTAATGACATCTCCCAATTTGCTTCTTGGGCTGGTTAACTCTCTTCCTCAAACCATGGTTCTGACCCCACAAAAGACAGTAGGTATTCACGGAACAGAACACAGGAATGCCCACGTCCTGAAAAAGGGCTTTGGGTAGCCCTTTTTCAATTGTGGTAAAAAAAAAAAAAAAGTAAAAGTGAGATTGCGTGGATGTTTTTCAAAGACATCATTTTCCTTCTGAAAAAAAAAAAAAAAAGAAACAAAGCAAAAAACACATCCAACAGCCTGGCCAAGAGGTAAATATTACTGGAACCCTTTCTTAGTATCTGTGGTTTTCCTGGAATCCCAGGCCAAGTCAGGAAAAATGATCCAATCTGACTCACAGAATCCTAGGGAACTGTAGTGTCTTTAATAATGACACCAGGATTATAAAAATAAGCAGCAAATTAAGACAAATGCTAAGGCATAACTGCTTTTTTCATAACGCATTCCAATAATTTATTTAGACAGAAAAATGTAAAATTAAGCAGTGACAACTAATTATAAAATTACAGACACAGCAATTATGTGACTGTGTAAGGCACAAAGAAAGGCAGGGAGGAAGCTGATGTGACGGGACTTCACCACAGGACAGGTTCTTGGTGGAAGTCACTTGTGCCATGGATCCCAAACCACGTCAATCTAAGAGCTGTCAGTTGCATGGCCTAAGCATTAGGCAAATTTTGGAGCTGACGTTCAATTTTGGTTCCATCATAGTCAGCTCAGGCTGCCATAACAAAATACCCCAGATCTTACGTAACAGAAATGTATGTTTTCACAGTTCTGAAGGCTCTGGCAGGGTTCAGTTGCTGGCGAGGGCCCTCTTCCTGGCTTGCAGCCAGCTGTTTAGTCCCCACATGGCCTTTCTTCCACATACGTGGAGAGCGCTCTCTCTCTCTTCCTCTTGTTATAAGGACATCAGTTCTCTTGGATTAGGGCTACATCTTTACGATCTCATTTAGCCTAATTACCTCCCAAGGACCCAGTCTCCAAATACAGTGACATTGGAAGTCAGGGCTTCAACATCTAAGTTTTAAGGGGACACAATTCTGTCCATGGTTGGCCCTAAGAAGGATCAAGAGACACTGTTGAATTTTAAGAACTAATGCGCAGCCCAACTGTAGTAGCAGATAATGGATGAAGAGGGTGCAGCTTATTTAACCTAATTTTCTTACAGAGAGTTGAAATTAGAATCTCCAGTTCAACTAAAGCAATTTTTTTTCTTTTTGCAAAGCGATATGCTACTGCTGAAACCAAAGAAAGTACGTTGAATGTGAGGATGGAGAGGCGCCATGTGGATCTCCCTGCAGGAATGCCTGTTACTGACAGTCGGAAGTGCTATCCTAAGGGACTTGGGTGCCAGCTCTGAAGGCATTGCTTCAACTGTGGAGAGCCCTTGGCCCAAGGTTATGCTTCCCAGGGTGGCCAGCACCCAGAGGCTGACTGAGGAGGGTATTAAGAGATGGCTGTTTTGACAGTTCTCATGAGCCGTTTCAGCTCAAGTTCCTGGGTGTGGTTGGCTCAAGTTGTCTCCGGGTTCACAACTCTACCACTTTCCCATTTATTCTGGGGTATTGGTCCCATGCTACACTCTAATAAACGTCCCACATACTAAGCTGTAATCAATGAATGTTGATTCTTCCAATCCATGATGATGAAATATTTTTCCATATGTTTGTGTCATCTTTGATTTCTTTCAGCAATGTTTTATAGTTTTCATTGTAAAGGTCTTTCACTTCTCTGATTGGGAAGATGCCAAGGTATTTCATTTTTTATGTGACTATTGTGAATGTGATTGTGCTTTTTATTTGGGATTTTGTTTGTTTATTTTTGGTGTATATGAGTACAACTGTCTTTTGCACATTTATTTTATACCCTGAGACTTTGCCAAAGTCCTTTATCAGTGCAAGGAGGTTTTTGACAGATTCTCTTGGGTTTTTGAGCTATAGAATCTTGTCGTCTACAGAGAGGGATAACTTAACTTCCTCTTTTCCTATTTGGCTAGGATTTCCTGATTTCCTCCTCTTATCTGGATAGGATTTCCTGATTTCCTTCTCTTGTCTGATTGTTCTAGCTAGGACTTCCAAGACTACATTGAACGGGAGGGATGAGTGTGGGCATCCTTGTCTTGTTCCGGTTTTCAGGGGAAATGGTTCCAATTTCTGTCTGTTCAGCAGTATGTTGGCTGTGGGTTTCTTGTAGGATGGCTCTTACTATTTTGAGGTATGTTCCATCTATGCCTAGATGACCAAAGGTTTTTTTATCAAGAATGGGTGCTGGATTTTATCGAAAACTTTTTCTGCATCTAATGATATAAACATGTGGTTTTTGTTTTTACATCTGTTGATATATTTAATTATGTTTATAGTCTTGCAGATGTTGGACCAGCCCTGCATCCTTGGGATGAAGCCTACTTGGTCATGGTGGATGATTTTTGAGATGTGTTTTGGATCTGGTTTGCTAGGGTCTCGTTGAGAATTTTAGCATCTATGTTCATCAAGGTTATTGGTCTGTAGTTCTCTTTCTTTGCTGGATCTTTACCTGGTTTGGGTATCAGTGTGATGTTAACTTCATAAAATGATTTGGGGAGAGTTCCACCTTTCTTGATTGCCTGGGATACTTTCAATAGTATTCCTATGTGCTCCTTCTGTATGTTTTGTAGAATTCTGCTGGAAAGCCATCTGGTTCTGGGCTTATTTTTTGTAGGTTACTTTCTTATGACATAGTCTATTTTCTGGGTTGTTATGGGTCTATTTAGGGTCTTGATTTCTTGTTTCAACCTGGGGAGATTGTGTGATGTCAGAAAATCCTTCATTTCATTTAGGTTTTCAAGTTTGCTTCCATAGAAGTGTACATAGTAATCTCTGATAATCTTTTGTATTTCTTTGGGGTCAGTTGTGACTTGATCTTTTGCATTTCTGATTGTGCTTATTTGGGCTTTTTCTCAGTCAGTCTAGTTAGGGGTCCATCAATCTTCTAGTTCTTTTTTTCTTTTTTTTTTGGAATTGGAGTCTCACTTGGTCACTCAGACTGGATGCAGTGGCCGCTCCCAGCCACCGCAGCCTCGCCTGCTGGGCTCTGGCGATCCTTCCGCCTCAGCCTTCTGAGTAGCTGGAATTACAGGCGTGTGCTACCACGCTCAGCTGACTTTTTGATTTATTGTAGAGATGAGGTCTCGCTGCCCAGGCGGGTCTCGAACCCGCAATCTTCAAGTTCTGAAAGATAAACAATGTCAGTCAAGAATTACCTACCCAGCTAAATTAAGTTTCATCTGTGATGGAGAATTAAAATCCTTCCTAGACATTCAGTCACTAAGAGTTTACACCACCTCCAGATCAACTCTACAGGAAACATTTAAGAAATTATTAAACACAGAAGAAAGAAGAACAAAAAAAAAGAACGACAATGCCCTTCCCAAGAATGCAAGACAAAGATTGAAAACATACCTCCTGGGCAATTTGGCAAGACCTCATCTCTACAGTAAATAAAAAATTAGCTGGGCGTGGTAACGCATGCCTGTAGTTCCAGCTACTTGGAAGGCTGAGGCAGAAGGATCACCAGAGCCCAGCAGGTCGAGGCTGCGGTGGCTGGGAGTGGTCACTGCACTCCAGCCTGGGCAACAGAGTGAGACTCCAACTCAAAAAAAAAAAAATACATAAATCAACTCAAAAATCAAAAGAAAGACAAATAAACAAACAGTAGCAACAGCAAAGTCTATAAGAACCTCATGATAACTATAAACTCTCACATCTCAATAATTAGCCTTAATGTGAATGAACTAAATGCACACTGAAAGACATAGAATAACAAATTGGATAAAATATTATGATGCAACAATATGTTGTTCCCAAGAGACTCATCTCACCAGGAAGGACACTCACAGACTCAAAGTAAGAGGATGGAAAACAAGTTTTCAGGTGAATGGAACACACAAGCAGGAGTCGTGATCTTAATATCAGACAAAATACCCCTTAAGCTATCAAAAATCTAAAAAAGATATGGAAGGTCACTGCATAATGATAAAAGGTTCAATCCATCAACAGGAAATATCCATCCTAAACATTTATGCACTCAACAAAGGAGCACCAACTTTCCTAAAGCAGCTTCTAGGTAAACTAAAAAAAGATATTGACTCTATCATCATAACCTAACCCTAACCCTATGACTCATCATAGTTGGGCACTTAAAAACCCCACTCACAGCCCTAGACAGATCATCAAGACAAAAAAATCAACAAGAAGATCCAGAACCTCAATGTGACACTTGACCAAATGGACTTAATTGATATCTATAGAACATTCCCCCCAACAACCATGGAATATACATTCTACTCATCACCACATGGATTGTACTCTAAGATCGACCACATCCTTTGCCATAAATCAAGCATAAACAAAGTTTCATAAGACTGAAGTACTGTCATATACCTCCTTAGACCACAGTGGAATAAAAATAAGTATCAACTCCAAAAAGTCCCCCCCAAAACCCACAAAGACATGAACACTAAACAGCATGATGCTAAACAACTCCTGGGTCAACATGGATATAAAAACAGAAATTAAAAGATTCCTGGAAACAAATGAAAATGAAGAAACATTTTACCAAAATCTCTGGCTTGCCATGAAAGCAATACTAAGAGGAGAATTCATATCTCTACAAACACACATGAAGAAAATGAAAAGATCACAAGTTAACAGCCTGACAAATCACCTATGGAAACTGGAAAAGCCAGACCACAAAAACCCTAACTTCATCAGAAGAATCCAGATCACCAAAATAAAAGCCCAAATTTTGGACATAGAAGACAAAAATATAAGACAAAAAAAATCAATGAAGCAAAAAGCTGGTTCTTTAAAATGGTATTTTTAATTTTTTAAAAGAACCTCCCTACTGAAATCATCCACTGACTTTTGTTGCATATATCTTTAGTGTCAGAGTCCAGCTCCAGCCGGGTTCAGGGTACCCCAAAGGTGGAGACGGCGTCGGTGATTGGGGGGAAGAAGAGAGAAAGAGAGAGAGAGAGAGAAAGAAAGAGACTGGACTCTAGTGCAGAAGTGATGTGTGTTATTGAGAATTACAACGGGTCTTTTATACACAAAGTCAGATGTGGGAGGGG
>NW_007252209.1:0-653 GCF_000164805.1 Carlito syrichta | reverse complement strand
TTCAACTATTATTATTGAAACTTTTTATTGGTGTTTTGCAGGATACAGACAACATTTATATCAGATATTATCTGATTTGATTCTTGCAAAAAAAAAATTTACAGGTAAGTGAAGCGTCAGCAAGATTAGCAAAATTAGCACCTTGTCAAGTCACTTGTTGACAAAACATCAAAGCTGGAACCTAAACTCAAGTCTTTTGATTTTTAATTAGCAATCCTTTCACTAGTACATGATAAATTAAGAGTGATACAATAGTGCCATCTTCCTGTAAGAAAAAAAATATTTATTTTTAATGTCTCTAAAACAGATGAATAAATAGCGGTTGTATAGTCCATGCAATGCTAGTATTAAAGGAAATATGTATACACCAAATCAAAAAAAAAATTAAGCCATTAAATGGAATTGCAAGAAACAAAGTTTCTTAGAAACAAAACAATTATCTCAACCTTTTTTCATAGAAGACATCATCCCAAAATATGTCTGAAGACCAACCTACTGTTCCATTGTCTTTTTTGAGAGCTACAACAAAATAGATTTTAGAAACATATTATTAGATGTTCTAGCACTGTTTGGCAGAACTTCAGACTTATGACAGAATAAATTGTTCTTTCTAGTTGGCTTGGTGGGCACTTGTTTATACTCAGAGGAATCAA